>NW_011367210.1:19462-19749 GCF_000735185.1 Notothenia coriiceps
TGTGTTGTGTTTTGTCTTGTCTAGATCTGTCTTTGGTTTTCTGTCTGCGTTGTGTCTTGTCTAGATCTGTATTTGGTTTTCTGTCTGCGTTGTGTTGTGTCTTGTTTTGATCTGTCTGTGGTTCCCTGTCGTTAGTTTCCCTGGTGTGTCTAATTTACCCGATTGTGTTCACCTGGTGTCCCTGTGTTTTCTCCTCCCTCCTCAGCTGTGTATTGTTTGTATGATTAGTCTTGTGTGTATTTAAGTTCTGGTTTTTCTGTCTGTCTTTGTCGCTTCGTCTTGTGATA
>NW_011367210.1:36117-36325 GCF_000735185.1 Notothenia coriiceps
AAACAGAACACTCCCCGGTGAACTCAGTCACCAACAAAAGACGAACCAACACTGAACACAGGAAGAGACAAGACTAAATACAGGGAGGGGTAATCACAGGACGAGAAACAGCCGGTCAGGGGAGGAGAAACACAAGGGCCACAGGTGAACACACTCAGACAATTAGACACACCAGGAAAACAGGGAGGAAAAACACAGGGAGAGGGAC
>NW_011367210.1:38783-41219 GCF_000735185.1 Notothenia coriiceps
CTGTAAAAAGCACGATCAATCATCTGAGCCGGCTAAAGTAACTGGATGGCCTACCTGCCTGTCAGCCTTCCATCTGTGCACAAACTTATCTCGTGCCCTCATTGGTCATGTCCACGTTCGTGTGTGTTGGAGGAGGGGCTCTGGAAGGAAGAGGCAGATTTCTTCCGGCTGTGTATTTTCAAATTCTAGCGCACTCGAGCTGGTTTCTCCAAAGTTACCTACCCCACCTTTAATGTTGTTAAGCTGTTAAATACATATGGAGGAGTTAAATGTGTCCCTTCAAGATAAAGTAACATAACATTTAAATACCCAAATAAAGTTCAGCGCATGATAAAGATCAACACTTGAGTAAGTTAACAAAGAAGAAGAATCGAAGGGATGAAACCCTCTTTAATGGTCTCACATGCAGAGCACACAGAACACACAGTGACATGTGTTCTCTGCTTTTAACCCATCCTAGCACCAGTAGAGGAGTGCACCAGCTGGGCGTAAGAAAGTAGGTCTTAACTCTATTGCGGGCTTAGTGATTCGAATTTAGTCAAGGAGTCTAGTGAGCAGTGGGCAGATACTGTACAGCGCCCGGGGAGCAATGGGAGTGGGGGGATGTCTGGTGTAGGGATGCCAGCGATTAATCGATTTTTCGAATATTCGTTACAGTCTCCATAATCGAAAATTATTTTTAAAATTCCATTTTATTTATATATTTTTTTATTATTATTTATGTTTTTCTTTTTTTTCCTGGCTTAGTTTCAACCAAAATATAGACTAACGCTAATAATAGTATTAATAATTGTAAATGGCCATTGTTCACACCACCAGTTTGTTTTACTGTAAACTTGGAGGAAGCCAGCAGGGCAGGCGAATAATCGATTAATATTCGCCAGGGATGTCCGATTTTCGGATTTGATCATTGTCAGTTTCTGGCATCCCTGGTCTGGTGCCTTGCTCAAGGGCACCACGGCAGGGCAGGAGGTGAACTGGGACCTCTCCAAGTAGTCCACACTCCATATTCAGGTCTGTTCGGGACTTGATCCGGCGACCCTACGGCTCACAGTCCAAGCCCCTACTGACTGAGCCACTGCCGGACAAAGTGACAGCATCACTATAAAATACGTGTAAACTTTTAGTAAAAACCAAATGTGAAAAACTAAAACTTTGAGAAAAGGGACATTTTGAGTATACAGTCAAAATTCAGAGCAAAAAAGGCAAATTCTGAGATTAAATTCAAATTTTGAGCAAATACAATTATTCTGAGAAAAAATGAAATTTTGAGAAAAAATATATATATTTTGAGAAAAAAGTGAAATTTTGAGGGGAAAAAATGTTCTGAGAAAAAAAAAATTATTAGGATGAAAAATGCATTTTGAGAAAAAAAGATTAAAGTCAGATTTAAAACAATGCTTTTATTTAAACCAGGATTACGGTGACGTTCTGATATTTCCTCCTATGCTTAGTTTAAATGCGCTCACATTGGAGTCTGGAAACTTGTGATGACATTTAATCGACTAATCAGATTACATGTGTTATTTGTTTTAACAGTCTGAGTTAATATGATGAGTTGTTTAAATAGGCCTGGGTCCGTATGGAAATGTCTCTTTATCTTCCCGTATTGAGAAACTCATCACTGTTTTCTATCCGTTGGAGACTGAACTCTCCCCCCTGGACTCTATCTGATGCGAGGGGCCGGAGACCCTCAGGAAACGTATGGATTTCATTACACGCATGTTTTATTGACATCAACTCTGATTTATGTTGAGGGACATGATGTTAAGCTGTGTGTTTCTGTCTCAGTTCAGAGGAGGTCTACGTTAGAGAAACATGTACTTTAGATCCACCAAAAAAACGATTCTTTAAGAGGAAGAATGCCCAGTGTTTGTTTTGATCACAGATGGCAAAAGTACACACATCCTTTACTCAACTAGAAGTACAGATACTCGTGTTTACAAATACTCTGGTAAAAGTAGAAGTACTGACTAAACTTCTTTAGTCAAGTCAAAGTAAAGAGGCTTTGAAATGTACTTCAGTAAAAAGTACCCATAACTAGCAGCTGTTTTAAAGAGTACCTGACCTCCCTTTATATTAATAGAACAATAATGTCATTGTTAGCTAATGAATGTTTCCATGCTGAACAACGGCAACATGACAACGTTTTCATTGGTCCCTCTTCTTTAGAGAAGACCAGGAAATGATGGATACACGGATCGTGTTCAAATCAATAGGCACGCAATGACTCTAAATAATAATGATCACGCCACCAAACACACATTCAAACTAAAGGAACCAGCCTGTTTGGAAAATGTGAGAAGTAGAAAGTACAGGTGTTTGTGTTCAACATGTAAGAAGTAGAAAGTACAGGTATTTGAGTTCAACATGTAAGAAGTAGAAAGTACAGGTATTTGAGTTCAACATGTAAGAAGTAGAAAGTACAGGTATTTG
>NW_011367210.1:41243-57695 GCF_000735185.1 Notothenia coriiceps
ACAGCACCGTAGTGTGGAGTTGCATTAGGTAACGCGAGATACGGCTTATACTTGCGCATTAGTTTCTGTTATGGATCAGTATCAACAGTCCTGCCAGTAACGTTACTATATTATCAATGCTACTTTAGTTATAGCCTGATATATGATAGCTAACTTCACAATGTTGTGATGTGATGTTAGCTAACATTCTGTAGCTAACGCCGGTCACTCACCAAGATAGCTGCCCAGTTCTCCACTGGTTCTCCTCACACCACAGCTCAATTTGTCTCCGATGGCCGTTATTTCTTCGAATCCTTGGCTGCTCCTGGTCTCTTGGACGCCTAGCAGGCTCATAATTATAAGGTTGTGGTCCGTCATATGCACTCGAATATTCATGTTCAACTTCTTCTGTGTCGAAACTAGCATTGGGATCCATGTTTATTAATACGTTACACCGGCCGCTCTCCCCCTTGTTTCCCCCATGTTACGTCACACGCGGGAGGTCACGTGCCGAGGCTTTTTTATGCGGAAGTGAACATTTCTTACAAAAACGACGCCAGATGTCACTGTAGTGTATATTTCTGTATATTTTTTTGAAAATCTAGTGTATTCATAATTTTCCTACACATTTATTCACAGGTGTCTTTAACCTGGAAGTTGCTTTTTAATGGAGGGACCTGCACATTACATCACGGTATCGTCCGAATAAAAATGTAAGGTTGCTCCATCGACATTTTCACCTAAACTGTTATAGATGGAGAATAATAGCGGACCTAAAGCAGAACCTTGTGTTACACCATTAGTAATGTTTAACCACTCAGAAGACAGCCCGTCAAACTGAACACATTGGGACCTTTCAGAGAGGTAGTTCACAAACCACCCCACTGCATGGCTGGATATGATAATGACTAGCCTCTGCTTCAAGATGTGATGATCGACAGTATCAAACGCTTCGGACAGGTCAACAAATAGAGCTGCACAACTCTGCTTATTATCTAAAATACTCGCCATATCATTCACCACTTTCATTGTCGCAGTGATGGTGCTATGTTGCTTTCTGAAGCCTGACTGATGTTTAGACAGGATGTCATTTGTACATAAAAACACCTTTACCTGTTCACTCACTAGGCTTTCAAGAACCTTGGCCAGAACTGACAATTTAGAGATGGGCCTATAATTATTTAATAAGGTGGCCTCCCCTTCTTTTAGTAAAGGCAGGACATAAGCTCTTATTATAAGTCGCTTTGGATGAAAGCGTCAGCTAAATGAAATGTAATGCAATAAGCTGACTTCAATATTTTTGGAATTGGATTGGGAGGGAGAGGTTAAAAAGAGAAGTATGAGGTGGAGCAATACAATCTGCAGCTATCTTTAAAAAGAAAGGTTCTACGTTGTCCGGGCCAGCCGGTTTCTTAGGATCTAACTTGGTTAAGGCTTCACGAACAACATCAAATATTAAAAGGAGAAAAACTGAAAGGGTTTTCCAGATCACATTGTTCAGAGTCACGGACTGTGGTGTTCACAGAAGCAGAGTTAGTGACAGAATCAAACAGAGAGCCACAGGACACAAAATGCTCATTAAAACAATTCAACATGGTGGCCCTGTCCGATATAGTGCCAGATGCTGTGGTAAGGCACGGAGGTAGCTCATTACGAATTTCACTGGTGGATATCGATTTTATGGATTTCCAAAATGTTCTAGGATTATTCTGGTTTTTTGTGGTAATTGACAAATAGTACTTCGACTTAGCACTTTTGACATGTGAAGTGAAGCTATTTCTTAGCTGCCTAAAACGCAGCCATTCTACCTCTGAGCCTGATTTCCTAGCCTTTGCCCAGGCCTTGTTTCTCTCATGTAGGAGACTGGATAATTCAGCAGAAAACCAAGGATTGTCTCATCCCTTCACTCTAAATTTACGCAGGGGTGCATGTCTATCTATAATTTCCATAAAACCAAGATAAAAATAAGACCATGCAGTTTCAACATCATCAAACAGATCGATTTTTTCCAATCAAAACCAAACAAATCATATACAAAACCCTGCTCCACAAAATGTTTTGTGTCTCTCTTAATGATAATGCGAGGTTTACCGTTTTGGACTTTTGTGTCCCTAATTGTGGCTACAACACAGTGATCACTCAGATCATTTGCAAATACTCCCACAGATGAGTATTTATGGGGAACAATAGTTAAGATGAGATCAATTAAGGAGGATTTATTTGGGAACTTAATGTTAGGGCGAGTAGGACTGTCAACAATCTGAGTAACATTCAATGAGATACAAAGGTTTTTAAAATCTTCTGACACTGCAGTTAACCAGTCCCAATTAAAATGACCAAGTAGCACTATTTCCTTGTAGTCAAGTTGAGATAAAAGATTTGCCAACGAAGACAAGGAGTCCTTGACAGTTGAGGGGGGTCTGTAACAGCCCACCACCATGACCCTTTGCTACTACGATATTTAAGGCTAAAAATTGAAGTTGTTTATTGATAGATTTGGAAACCATCTTGGTTACACAAAACTTATTTTTCACATAAATGGCAACGCCACCACCTTCATTAGGTCGGTCGGTACGATATACACTGTAACCATTTAAGTAGATGTAAGATGTCATGTCCTTTATGCATGTTGTGCTCTCCTTGGAGACCGAAGCAATTTTCCTCCCTCATCCCTTTGGATGTATGCTCCAATTCCCCAGGTGTTAAGTGAGTGTAGAATGCATGTTGTATATTTAAAAAGGGACACTTCTGCACACATGGCTTTGAAAGTGACTATTACAGAAAGATCTTCTCAGTATGCTTTTAAAGTGAATATTGAAGGAAAGTCATCCGAAGAGAAATCACCATTCATCCTTCCGATTTCTGTCGGATAAACATATAGGCTTATTTGTTTGTTGTTTATTTTGAAAATCAACATCTGCACAATGGGGTGGATATGAAAAAGTAATTTAATAAAATCAACAAACTGTCCCCCGCATGCAAAACCTCAATATTGGGAGACTGGGAAACAAAGTTAAGAAAGCTAGAACACAAACAAAGTCAAGTAACCAAATAAAAGGCATTCTTTGCAAAGAAGAAGAAAGTCAAGAAGTTTAAATGATGGAATTAAAGTGCATCACTAATACGCAGGCCCATGTGTATTTCAGTAATCTGGTCTTCCCATGAGCCTCTCTGACTGCAGGCGCAGCACTGTGAGTTGGAAATGCCAATCTTGAACTGTCTGTATGTGCATTGCTCTTCTAATTTGGCCATTCAAAGTTTGTGCATGACAAGAATTAGCAATCGTTTTTTGGACATCATAAAGGTGGGAAACAAAATGTAGATGTATTGGTTAAATCTTAAACCAGAGCTGGCAGGCAACATTTAATTACGCGCTATCACAGCCTAATTACAATTCAGTATTGCTCTCATCTTACTATTTACGAGTATCGGAACGTTTAGGCATTTTTAGGAATTAATTTCCTTTTTGGATTAATTAGTGTGTTTCTGCTGATCATATAATTTAATATTTTTTAGGCATTTTGATTGTCTGCAAAGTAGCACCTTGGGACGTTGATGTTAATTTATGTATTTTCTTCTATTTTCTAAAACATTCCTCAACATAATAGGTATATGCAGCAATGCGGGTCTAATCCAACATGATAAAGAAAGCTTAACAATTCATTTTTTATTACTTTTCGTACACTTTGGGCTGATATTTAAATCAGCACGAACCAGAAGGTCCATTAACCGATTAAACAGGGGGGATGCTGGCAGGTTGGAGACAGGTGCTAGCTTAGACCCTGATTAAGTTTGGAATGAAATCCATGACTGAGAAACTCAAATTTAATTATTTGTGCTTAAATTATGCAGCTCCAGGACTAATGTGATTAACAATTTATCCCTGTAGAGCACAAGGTTTCACATTTAATTGAATTTAGCCATTGACTACACATGCACTAAACCGCTGCAACAAAAGGAAGACATTTATGAACATCATTGGGTAAATCTCACCTAAATTCTTACAATCAAATTTAATCTAAAATGACTGTGAAACTGACAAGGTATGTATTAAAGGTCATGGCTGAAATTGCTTGGCTGCCAGAACTAAATAGTAACATTCAGGAATATAGACACAAAAGAAAATTGCTTATTTATGACCCCTGCTCCCAGCACAATGAGAAGAGCACAAACTGTAATACCATGAATATTTCAGCGCAGATAAACCTTGGCGATTCACACGTAACGTAATCACGCTGTCCTTTTGATTAAATTAAGGACCTTAAGTTTTGTGCTAGAGTTGCGGCTGAGAGATATTCTGAGTCACACAATCGATTCCCTTTGGCTTCTGAGGACAAGAAAATGAAGCCATTTAAGTCACTGCGTGGAGCATGGAGAGACAGGGATATTGAAGGAGCTTTGGAGAGGGATCTAAATAAGTTCTAAGACAAACTAAGCAAAGGAGAGATAAAAAGAAAAGTAAAAAGGAATGTTTTTCTCCAATGAGAATGCGATAATACTTAAGAGGTGCTGAGGAATTGAGTCCAGCCTGTGCAGTAAAATGAGTTAGACACGGTGTATGAAAAGCACATTGTTGCTGTTGCATTCACTGCTCTTCTAAATTTCAATTTATTATTGTATATAAAAAAATGTATTGCTCTTTTTTCGTATGTTGTACTTAATGTGAACGTTACAAAAATAAATGAAGATGATAAGATGATTAATCCTCTCTTAAATTGAAAAATTAATGTTTGTAATTTAAAGGGGACCTATTATGCAAAATGCACTTTTTTATGTCTTTTATACATAAATATGTGTCTCCGGTGTGTCAGGGAACTCACAAAGTGTCGGAAAACAAAACCCTCTCTCTTTTCCTCTGTACCCACATCTTTAAAAAATAAATTAAAAAAGGGGAGGGCTGCGCTAACAAGCAGATCCAGAATTTTCGCTCCTATAACGTCATTGGCGTGACATCCGGCCGATGTGACACGTCCCAACCTATCGTCTCCGGCACACGTGACACGTCCCAACCTATATTCTCCGGCACACGTGACACATCCCAACCTATCGTCTCCGTATACAGCCGCAGCTGTGAGCTGTGTGTCTGTGTATTCAGCAGGACGTCTGCTGGAGGCTTAGAGTAAAGTTGTTATATATAATACATATAATGGCACTGTTCTAGCGGTAAACACTTAAGAAAGAACATGTCAAGGTACTGTATGTGCTGTATCAGAAACAATGCACAGCGTGTTTTGGGAGTAATATGCTGTATGTTTACATTAGCAAGCATGATAACACTCAGAGCTAGCCATGGAGCTAACACTGTAGGCTACTGGAGAGAATATGCAACCCAGTCTCACAGAATTTCGTGTTATAGTCACGACATTTATTCTATTGATTCGTGTTCACCAACACGATTTTCCCCTTTTTTTTCGTGTCACACAGAACGATTTTAAAAGCAATGTATTTCTATTGGTAGTGTGTTTCGTGCCTGCACCACGNCATAACATGGTATTTAATCACACGGAGGATGTGGCTCAGTGGCTAGTGTGATGGAATTCGAATCAGGTGATAGCAAGTTCGAGTCCCACTGCAGTCAGCATGTCTTTGTGTCCCTGGGCAATACACTTCACCCCAAATTGCTCCTGTGGGGATTGTTGCTTTGGATAAAAGCGCCTAACAAATGACATGTAATGTAATCACCGTAAGCGTTTAGCTGAGCTTCTCCCGGTAGCAGGGGAAAGCTGCGTGACACTACAAAGGGGCGTGGCAAGCAGCAGAATCAGCCTGTTTGCAACAGGGGTATGAGGCATGGCTACAAAGGGTGATCTGTTTGGTATTTTAAGCAAAAAACTTCACAGACATGTTTTGTATAGGTATGGCCCTACAATATATTTTTCCAATATATCATAATAGGTCCACTTTAAACTCTAATAAACATTTATTTAATCAGCTATTAACAAATGGTACAACTTTTTAAGAAAAAAAGGGCAGATGCTATTTGCACCTGGGTTATTATAGTCAACAATGCTATTTGCACCCGGGTGACTATAGTTGTTAGAATACGGGTTCAAAGCAGTATTCAATGTTTAGTTGCCTGCGTAAGCAATAATAATTGACAGTCATATGTCTATCTCCATAGAGGCTGAATCATCATGTTAATCGTTGTCACATATAGCTATCATATGCCTAAAACAGTGTGTCCTGACGCTCTTCTAGGTAATCAAACATCCTGTTACGTACACAGCTACGTAGGGCCTTTGTTATCATGTGCTACTCTGATATTAGAAGAGTACATTCAATATTTTCCCAACAATAGTCGACAATGCTATTTGCACCCGGGTGACTATAGTGAACCATGCTATTTGCACCCGGGTGACTAGAGCCACATTGGTTTGTATTGGTTGTAAATAGCTGAATACCTTTGGTGTAGCTATCTTCACCCGTGTGCAAATAGGCACTCAAGAATAAAACGTATTGACATTCTCTCTTAGTTAGATACAAATATTTAAACCTCTTTCTGTCTGTCTATGAATGAGAGTTTGAGCATGAGATTATTTGAAAAGGGAACAGCTTCTCCAAAGTAAACAAGCTCTAAGGAAATGTTTCATGTTTGTTTAGTGCGTAGATAAATAGCATTGAAAAACACCAAGTTGCGTACAGTTGTTACAAACATCAGCAATTCCTATTCTCATGGATGAACTTATTTGCAAAGTATATTAACTCATGTAATGTACTACAACTTTGAGGTACTTGTACTTTCCTTGAGTATTCTCAATTTATACTACATTATCCTTTTATTCCACAACATTTTAGAAGCCAATGTTGTACTTTTTACTCCACTACATTTATCTGATAGCTTTAGTGACTTTACAGATATACGTATATTATTATCTTAAACAAATTACACACCACCAATAAATAAATACTGATAAATATAGGGTCCGATATCAAGCAGTTACTAGTATATTAAGTAATACAAATTAGCTCCAGCTTTAACAGCTGTGATGAACACATTAATGCATCAATATTCATAATCCAGTAATTTAATGTATGTATACATATATGATAAGATGGGCCATTTCGCATAACAAGTTTACTTTTGGTACTTTTGCTGAAGTAAGTCGAGTTGTTCGCAGGACTTGTAACAGTGTTTATAGTTAGTTTTACTTTAGTAAAATACCTGAGTACTTCTTCCACCACTGCTGGTTTTTCAAAAAAAGAATCTTGCTAGGTGCTGGGAACTTTTCCTAAAACAGATTCCTGTTGTGTTTGAATCTCAAAATGAGATACCCTGTGTGGATAATTGAGTTGTTTTGTGCCTGAGCTGAAAACTTCTGTCAAATCCAGGTCAGCTGTTTTACCTTGTTTACAAACTATAGGGCTGGTATCCAATTTTGATGTTAATTTAGATTCCACTTAGTTATGCTTTTCTCTTCTGTATAATGTCTTTCAGAGAGCTAAAGTTTCTCATTTGACTTTCAGAGAGCGAATTAGCATTTTTACAAAAAAGGTTGAATTAATTTATTACGCTTTAGAAAATAAAATACAAAAATTCTACCATGTGCGAATAAATGCCCTTGTTATAAATGTCTTTCTCTTTTGGGTTAATCCATCTTGGGTACTATTGTGATTCATTGTCATAAGGTCTGGTGAGGGTTTTTAATCACATTGGATTAAAGAGGCACAGCATCTAATTTAAAATTCAATTGGAAACAATACGACTGATCAAAGTCTAAAGGGAGTTTATCACCTCTTGTTCAGTCTTCATTCGTCTGCACTTTATTGTTGCTCCGACTAAAATCAGGCTCTCTGCTTTGTGTCTGGAGCCCCGCGATATCAGAGGAAGACCTGCTGGAGTGCAAATAACAGCTTATATGAATCTCTTTGTCTGCCTCACGAACGCTTTCACAGTCTCTCTAAAAAACAATCACTTGAATTTCATCACTCGGCTGTGAACAACGATGTGAGTGCGGAAGCCTCAGGTGATAATTTTCCCAATTTCCAAAGTCCATTTGTTCTTCCGAAGACAGATATGGCGGACATTAAATTCTCAATTATTCCTCCCCTGTTCTGCAGCTCAGGTTTGTTGCCAGTGGAAGATGTTATACAGTACCAAGTCAATTCATTTTAACACAACATTAGAAGAATTTTAAAAAGACGAATACTACCAAGAGCACTTGGTGGTTTCACATTACACTGGGAAGAATTGTCGATGATTTAGCTAAATGGTGGAAATTAGTGGACTTCATGCTAATAATTCAGAAATAATTTAATAATTAAATACAAAATAATAACAAAAAACAATCATGACATCATGACAACACCCGAACAGTTATTTGCCTCGCACAGAGAACTTCTTGGCTTGGCAACTGGAAGGTCACCAGTTCAAGTCCCGGCAAAACCAAGTGCTACCGAGGTGTCCCTGAGCAAGGCACCGTTCCCTACACACTGCTCCCCGGGCGCCATTCATAATGGCAGCCCACTGCTCCTAACACTAGGATGGGTCAAATGCAGAGAAACCATTTGGTTACATAGTAAGTAGGCCTACTGTGTAATGACAATACAAGTTAAAAGAAGAAAAAAAAAACTGGGAGATATGACTCCAGCAGGAACATATTTTGTAAATTGTTTGAATTTCTCAACCAAATAGGTTTTGCTTATCAAGGGGCTTTCCTTGAAACCTGGGTTCCAAGGTCTAAGCTTTTCTTGTTGAGAGCNATCTTAGCTTTTTTGGTTCAGTATATAAATCCTAAATTCAGATCATCGAACTACAAAAACATAAAAATGGGCGGTGGTGGCGAAGTCAAGTCGATAGGGACTTGGCTTGGCAACTGGAAGGTCACCAGTTCAAGTCCCGGCAAAACCAAGTGCTACCGAGGTGTCCCTGAGCAAGGCACCGTTCCCTACACACTGCTCCCCGGGCGCCGTTCATAATGGCAGCCCACTGCTCCTAACACTAGGATGGGTCAAATGCAGAGAAACCATTTGGTTACATAGTAAGTAGGCCTACTGTGTAATGACAATAAAAGTATAAAAGAAGAAAAAAAAAACTGGGAGATATGACTCCAGCAGGAACATATTTTGTAAATTGTTTGAATTTCTCAACCAAATAGGTTTTGCTTATCAAGGGGCTTTCCTTGAAACCTGGGTTCCAAGGTCTAAGCTTTTCTTGTTGAGAGCTAGGTTGTTATTTCTGAAATAAATTATAGACACAAATTTGCAGACAGACTCCCCGGAAGTGTAGTCATTCTTTGGGAAATGCAGCAGGAATTCGTAGAGAAATGTAGAAGGACTGCAAAGCACTGTTTTATGCTTTTTTGCTGCAGAGCACATCATTAATGTAGTTCACACTTATATTTACTCACTCACTCAATCATTAAATATTTCTTAATATTTTTAGGAATGATGAGACGTTGTTCAGGTTGGTACAGCCTCTGGGGACAGTGATCTGAGCTTTTAGACTTTTCATCTTTTATGAAGGTTCATCTTTAAGTGGAGGAATCATGTCGAGGCTCAGTATAATTCAAAGAACTTTTAAATCTGGAAATGACATATATTCGCTGAATTCTCTCCTGTCAGATGCTAGTGGCTCTATCCACATGCTGCACCAAATCAGGTAATGTTTCTCAGATTTCAAGTTGAATTTACTGAGGTACGTAGTTGCTCTCAGTCTTGTTGATTTACTTCTACTCGTTAGTGCTTTTCTAACTGCCTCTCCTTTTTTCCGCGCTCGGAGGGAACAGCTGGAGCTCGCCGCATGCAGCTGTAGTATGAGCAGGTGGGTAAAATAATTCTTCTTGTCAGCATTTCAGGTCTTTCAAACTTGATCAATATTCTTTTTTAATCTTCTTAATCAGTACTTATTTACAGGATATGGGTAAAATAACGACAATATAAATCGCATACTGGATGATACATATCAGACACTTCTGTACACCATTCAGCTTAACAATCATTAAGAATCCACCAACGTTCACTCTTACTGTAAAAAGATTATTCCCCTTGGCTGTTTCAGTGGCATGCTGGGAAATAAAATCACTCATTGAATGAAAATAGAGTTCAAGGTTCAAGGTTCTTTATTTAGTCATACGAACATAGATATGTAGATAGATGTAGTTATGCCGATGAAAATCTTGTGTCACAGGCTTCTCCAACAGTGCAACACTAAACACAGATAAACAGAAAAATGTAGTGCAAGTAAATAGTCAATAGTAATACAAAAAGAAAAATAGTTAAAAGTTAAAAAAGTGAAATAGTACAATAAGAGTCTATATGCAAGTTATTGAAATATGATATATAGGTAAATAGATAAATAACTTTAAAATAATTTTTAAGAAGCAGCCAGATGAATATTAAGGATGTTGTTTCAACAGTTCAGGTGTTTAACAGATTTTGCTTCAACAGTTCAGGTGTTTAACAGTCTTATTGCCTGTGGGATGAAACTGTCCCTGAGTCTGGTGGTTTTAGTCCGGATGCTGAGGTAATGCCTGCCAGACGGCAGCAGACAGAACAGTTTGTTGCTGAGGTCTTTTATAATCCAAAGGGATTTCCTCCTGAGGCTCTGGAAGTAAAGGTCCTCCATGGATGGCAACTCCGTCCTGGTGTGTTCTGTGCGGTTTTCACCACCCTCTGTAAAATGCAGGTTGAGGTTGAAATAATTACAGTACCTCATTATAACATAACTCCGGGGATGCGTTTAACATTACAAATGGATAGTTTTTTATGTATGATTGTTTCAGTTTGGGTCTTACAGCTTGAGTGTGACAGCAGACAGACAGCCGAGAGGCGTTGTCTTTGAGCGTCTTTCCTTTGTTTTGTGTTTCTAAATGTTTATCTCATAATCTCTCATCAGTGGATGTTGAGTCAAATCTGTGATTTTAACTATGAAGTTTGTATTTTCTGTTTTGATTTCCTCTCCCACAAGCAAGAGTATGCAACACCAGACGAAACAGAAGCAAAACTTTTTATTGTAATGTTTTAGCATTTAATGAGACAGTCTAAACAGACGTGAAGATGGTGGTAATTTGTTGTTTGTACGGTTCTTCAGGTTTCCGTTTTCCGTCAACAATACAGACTGAAGGCTGGTTATTTCCTGAAGAACAGAACATTGAATATTTCAATTTTGGTTTCTAAAAGCAGCTGTGAAAACAACTTTTGCCTTTTTTTCACCTTAAGAACATTGCCCGCCTCTGACCCTCCCTCTCTTTTACTGCCACTCATTATCATCTACACCCTCATCACTTCCAGACTCGATTACTGTAATAGCATCATCTTGCAATCTACTTATTTACATAAATAGTTCTAACCACAATAAACCGTATTTAATTTAGTCTCAATGTACATTATTTAATTTCACATTATGTTCTTGTACATATCATACTCTATTTACATGTAGACTTCTTGCACTATTTTTTATGTTGTACTTTTGTATTTTATTATATATGTTGCATTGTTGGAGGAGTCAGAATAATAATAATATATAATAATAATAATTTCCTTGAAATTTCTACACTGTAGCTTATGTCAATAAAACTTTTGAAATGGTCTGAAAGCATCCTCTACGATTCACCCAACAAAATCAATAAACTCCAATATGTCCAGAACTCCGCCGCCCGCCTGCTCACCTCCACCTGCCGCCGAGACCACATCACTCCTGTCAAGCAAAACCTCCACTGGCTCCCGTCCCGGTCAAATACAGGATTGACTTTTTCTAATCAAAGCCCTCAACAACCTGGCCCCTCACTATCTCTCTGACCTCCTCCACCGTCACACCCGTTGACTCAGGTCCGGAGATGCAAACACCCTAAAGACCACCAGGACTAAGCTCCGGCCCTGGGGTGACCGGGCCTTCTCTGCTGCTGCACCCCCCCCCTCTTGAACGCCCTGCCCAGCCATCGCAGTCAACCACCCTGCTATCATTCAAACAAGCCCTCAAAACCCACCTCTTCAGTCTTGCCTTTCCCTGTTAAACCCCTCCCCCACACCATTACTCCACCAGTTCACAATGCCTTCTGTTCTTATTTTGTATACAGCAAGTTTATTGCGAACATTTCTACACAAGAATAAGAAAATATATATTTTTTATATATTTCAAACTCTTTATAAAAAGCAAGAGCAAGAGGAGTTGTCAGAGGAGATATACAGTAGGCGGCTGAATTTGAAAATATGCACCATTCCTCATTATGTAAAATAAAAGATACTATTGCTTTTGTTTAAAACTAATTATTTCATTTAAACCAAATACTTGACTTTTCCAGAGTGTGAATAAGATAAGCATCCCATTTAAGTTTAATGGACACATAGTAATAGTTTGTAAGAGCTGGAAAGCCTGTGATGTCCTTCTGCGCACATCATCTACGATTCAAAAATAAATAACCACACATCAGATTAAAGCTGGCAATACATACAGACCCGGCATCATGGGCGGGCCCCATGGGGCCGGGCCCGCCCATCCAGGATTTGGGCCCGCAGTTTTAATCAGGGCTGAATACAACATTTTAATTGTTTTATTATTATGTTTATGGTTGTTATTTGTAGGGCTCTGTCCTAAGATTTATTTTTGTTTTAAACTATGTTGAAAGATTAGTTTAATATCATTTTTTTTATTTTGCTATGAAATTCTTAATGAAATTCTGAATGAAAGGCTGCGCGCGAGACTGGTTTTTCGCTGGGTTGAGTCATGTGGGTGTTTGAGTGAGATGCGGCACAGCAGCCTATTAGTTTGGCTATTATCATTTATATTTATCTGCAACAATGGATATCAGGAAGTGGTTCATGAAAGGAATATGGCAACTCAGCGCCAGATGCAGACACATTAGAAGAAATCAGTTACGTTACCAACGAGCTAGCAAGCCAGCCAGGGACAAGGGAGGCTGGCAATCAATTATATTTTGAAGAGAAATTTACTCTCAAGCCGGCCCTCTCACAAACTCCGGCTCTGTGCGCAAGCAGACCGCTGCACACGCTATCTGCCTCGCTCAATCTCTCTCTCTCTCTCTCCCTTTCTCTCCATCGCTCAGCCTCACTCCACCCTGTGTGCGCTCCTCAAGTTTGCCTGCGTGCTTGCCCAAGTTGGAACAGCGTTACAAATGTGCCACAAAACCAACCAATGGATGTAGCCTATAATAAGACCGTCAACAGCCTTATGGCAACCTAAAACCCCTCCGTTTCCGTAACAACAATTCACGAGCCCCCCCCCCCGTTGACGATTCAGATTTCCCGGGAAATGTAAGTTTCGGGGTGGGCCCGCCCTGGTAAATCAAATGCCCGCCCAGAGATGTATGTCTGCTTCCGGGTCTGAATACATAATTGATTTCTAAGATAATTTTAGAAATGTTTTGATTGATTTTGAAGGAAGGATCGTCATATTAATTCATCTCCCTCGAGGCTTATTCCGGGATGAAACATTTGTTTGAATTCTTGATGAATTCCTTTTAATGGCAAGCATGTCAGATGTGCGTCATGTGTCAAGATATTCCTGGAGCGATGTCATGGTAACACGTATGTCTGAAATGCAGGAGCAACGTGACATTGACATACAATGTAAGTCCTTTTTTGATACAATTACATTGCATGATTAAAAACATTCATCAAACATGTGCGCAGGTTCATTTACATGCGTACATACAGATATTAGTGAGGGTTGTGATTCTGAACAGATGTCACGTCGGGCCGGAGACGTGCACATACAGCAGACGATGCACTGCAGGCCGGGACCAGCTGTCCACTGCCTCCCTGTGACTGCGGCCACATGGCTGTTGGCACAAATGACCATCTGAAGTTCTGCTTTGGGACGGTGCCAAGAAATTAAAGGTACCGCTTTGCTGCGTCAACTCTCTATCTGGAAGAAGGAGTGTGTCCTTCTTCGCTTCAATCTTCTAGCAATCCACCACTTAGACTGCTAAGCACACTTCTAAACTTTTTTATTTGATTCATTAAAAAAAGTGAACAGTCTAATCAGAAAAGTTAATGTGGGTTGTTGCTCAATGTGACCTTTCCTTTGTTCTTTTGAATATTTTTATTGAAATACCTTGTTGTGTGGTTGCTATGACCTTTTGGAATTCAACAGAAAAATGTTAAGTAGTTTACAGCCAGGCTCCACAGGACCAGACACACTGAATAATACTGACCGGGAGTCTCATACACTGTGAGAAATAATTAAAAATATATAGTGAGAAAAGAACATAGCCTATTTACCCACTAAACAATAAAAGACAGCATTAGTTTGATAGTGACAAGAAAGTGATGCATAGTACAGAACCACCAAAACAAGCTTCATATTTTGGCATTAAGTGACAACCTATGGTTATCATTTGTGCTGCACATTCATTTGTATGTGATTGTAGTCATTCAGACTTAATTATATGCTTGTTTTGTTTGCATTGGTGGACTTTGGTGTTGAGCTTGGTGTACTTATAAGATATCTATGAATATAGTTAATGTAGTTGAAGGACATACCTTTCCCTTTGCTGAACTTATGGCATTGATCAGCCTCAATATGATCATCAATTATATATGCTCTCCTTCCCTATGTGGCAATGCACTCTAATGGAAACGTCAAGTACTTTTGAGCCTTTTCTAGCGCTCTCTAGTCTTTACGCTTAGACGATTCAATTCAGTTGGAATGAACATTTCTGAGTAATCTTTTTCAAGTGTCTCTGTCCAATCGTTTCTCTATAGCTATAGTAGTCTCTATTGTGAGCCAACTGGTTCTCTGTGGGCCTGTAGATGACTCTTATCTCTTCAACTTAATGTGACGAAGCTTCATAATGTACAGTATATTATTATTCACATCTTTCAATTAGACAGAAATACGTTTGGAAGGTTGTGGTTTTCATGCACTCTGCTTTTTTCTCAACTCTCTTCCAATGTGACCTGTTATTTCTTCCTTTCATGATTGAGTGTTAGCTTGGAATAATGTTTAATTTATAACGTTGTAGCTATCTCAATTTTCTTTCAAAAGCAGGGTACTTGGTGTGACCTTCAGATAAATTGAGGCCATCTCATCAAAGAAACCTCCCTTGATGAATAATGAAAGTTATCACATAACCAGTGCTTTGTCCTGTAATTCTTTCATCTCCACGAGCGCTCTCTGTTGATTTGCACCCGACTGAAACACCTGATGGCCATGCAGTTCATCTTCAAACTGCTCAATGAGCACGGGTGAGCTCTGCTGAACCTACATTCATGTTTTTTCCTATTGCCTTATTTGATGCCCCTGTGGGTTCATCTGGAGAAGCTGTGGCTGTAACTCAGGGCACCTGGGTCTGGTGCCCTGCAGCCACTTAAAGCCTCTCCTCTCTGCTCCTCTCTGCTTTCTCCTACAGCCATCCGGTTCTGTTGAGTATGCTGTAGTTACTTCAGTTGCTTTACTTTCTGCACCTCAACACCCTAACACATACACGTCCATGCAACCCTCACCCTGCATTTACACTACTGATAGCACTGACGTCCACACCTCATGCTTGACTCATTTTTGCACTTTGTTGTGGCCTTTTGAGCCAGGTCGTAACACCTTATTATCCATATGTGGTCAAATTTCACAGGAAGAGAATAAGGGAGAAGGAAGAGAGCATCTTCACAGGGAAAGTGTCAGATTGATGTTGTGCATGGGAGCAAATATACCAACCCAGTCTCACAAAAAAACATGTAATAACTACGTTGGTCCACAACTTGGGACGTAGTATTTCTACAAAAACGCCTCTGAAATTGTAAGATCCCCACGTTTTTTTTCACCATTCATTTCCAATGGCTGGCGTCTATGTCACGTGATCCTCAAATTTCTCCCTGCAGAAAAAAAAAACATGGCCGACCCTCGTTTTATTCTCGGTGGAAAATGCCTATTTTAAGGTTAGCTTGGCCATTAAAATGCGTTTTGATGTAATTTGATGCGAGAAATATGAGTTGTTATTTCAGATTATGTGTGCAGTGGATGTACATGATCTTTAGTTTGCTAGTTATTACGAAGATTACTTCAGGAAATTGTGTCCATTCAACGTTTTCATTGTTACCAAGGTGGTTGCTAGGGACGCTGCTATCGATATTATTTCTGTTATGTTGTGTAACTGTTTAATGGTGTTATCTTTATTGCTACCCCCTTCCCCGTCAATTTATAGTGTTGGTCCACAACACTTTATTAGTTTAACAAAATCCGCATCTAAGATTGTGGCATAGATACATTATTTTCACCTGTGCAATTCTCCATTTACTCAACAATAACAGACAATTATCCTTGTGTTTATTTATTTGTTTGATTAACAAACACAAGTTGGAGTCCGTCAGGACCGAGGGTCGGAGCAGCTCATTTGCTTTAGAGAATGTTACACCCGGAAGTAAGTATTCTCTCAGCTTCGCTTGACGAACTGGGAGTTGTCGTTTTAAAAGACGTTTTCGTATTTCCCATAATAAGAAGTTGCCAGTATTAAACTGTGTACATCCCTGGAGGTTTAGGGGATAGGAAACACTCACATTTAAAACATATAATTAATAAAT
>NW_011367211.1:0-1536 GCF_000735185.1 Notothenia coriiceps
TATATGTGTGTGTATGTGTGTCTGTCCTGTGTGTGTGTGTGTGTGTGTGTGTGTGTGTGTGTGTGTGTGTGTGTGTGTGTGTGTGTGTGTGTGTGTGTGTGTGTGTGTGTGTGTGTGTGTGAGCTGTTTCCAGCTGGGTGTCTGGGGACCCACTCGGAGTATCAAGTGTTATGAAGACACTGTACGGTTGTTTCATTAATTGACATGCACCCATGGTCACACAGAGACATAAAACGCTTCACACACACAGCGGGAGATGTCAGGAAACCTCCTCGTTATCTGGTGCTGTACACCAACTGTAAGTCTAGCTTTGGAAAATGCATTTACACACAGGAAAGTTTCATAGTGTTATGCATTTTTGGAAGAAACAAGAGTTATCTAGTTTAGTGCAAAGTGCTTCTATGGTAAGTGCAACTACTGATGACATTGACAAAGGTAGTACAGAATCTAAAGGGTGGTGATCGGATGTTTCATGACGATGTGCAGCTTCTCCTCCAACATGTTTTTCATGTGTATAAACATGTACCTCCTCCTACTACGTTTTGTTTACAGCATCTTATACCGATGCACAAAGCACCCTTAAGTCTCTCTATCAAACAAGGCTATCAACTTATTCCAATATTAAAGGGGCCGTATTATGCTCAGGTCTATATCAGTATGTAGTGCCTCTATTCTTGTATACCTACTGCTCCTCTCATGTCCAAAGTTAAACTTCATGCAGAAATAACTGTACATGTTCACAAACCTGCTCATTGAGGCAGATTTAGCTCACAAACGACCCTAAATACTGGCGGCACAAAGGCCCTGACAACCCTTTGACTGGAACATTTAGTCACCAAAGTGTTCGTCTTAAACAAGCTCACAGAAACTAACCACTGCTTAGAAGATAAACAGTTATGGCTTTGAGAAACAGTCCAAACTAATGGAAATGATGTGTAGAAAGTGGCAACATGGCCCCTTTAAAGTGGACCTATTATGCTATATTGGAAAAATATATTGTAGGGCCATACCTATACAAAACATGTCTGTGAAGTTTTTTGCTTAAAATACCAAACAGATCAGCCATTGTAGCCATGCCTCATAGTTTCTCTAACAGCTGGTAGGGTTATGAGCAGTATGAGGCATGGCTACAATGGCTGATCTGTTTGGTATTTTAAGCAAAAAACTTCACAGACATGTTTTGTATAGGTATGGCCCTACAATATATTTTTCCAANTGCTGAACCGCTCTTCCGATCAGAAACAATGCCTGACGTGTTTTGGACGTAATCTCGTCTTTGTTTACATTAGCAAGCCTTGCTAACACTCAGAGCTAACCTGTACTGTAGAGCACATGTGTTTAAAAAGCAGGAAGTAAAAAGGAACTCACCTTGTGATAAACCCGCAAGAGAAAAAGCCTTTGAGCTCCATACTGTTTCAGAAATAATCCTTGATGTGGTTTAGAACAGGATGGCGTTTTACCACAGCAGAATTTAACTTTATCTCCGGTAGAATTCTGATCAGGCATTAGCTCCGCCTCGAGACTGCCAAGGCACAC
>NW_011367212.1:0-4409 GCF_000735185.1 Notothenia coriiceps
GTTTCTTTTTCAAATTTGACATTCTGCAGTTTGACACCGATTTTGGATTGTTTTGAATTTGTTTTGATCTTAAAACGATATTAATAATAATTATCCAATAAATCATCAGTTGGTATTTTTTGACTGGGGTGGCAGGTGGGGTGGCAGACCCCTTTTCAGGGGTGGCGGCTGCCACCCCATGCCACCCTGGTAGTTTCGCCACTGCCTTCAACATATGCTTAACACGCCTTTTCTCCTCATATTCTCTTTCATCACTTTTCATGTAACACATTCTAAACGCTGTAATCAATACTCTAAATAAAACATACAGAAAATGCTTCACGGCTGGTTTGGTTTCCGGTCATTCCGGATGTTGTCACATGCTACTCTCGTCTGTAAACAATAGTGTATTCAAATAAACTGTACTTTCATTTAATATTCAGCATGGTAATATCTCGACATCTATAGTTGTAGTGTTAAATCAGTAGGTTTCTGTTTTCACCACACCACGTCATTTCGCTACTCAATTCACCTCTTTAGGAAATCGTATATTAGCCACATGCTAAATGCTAACCGTAGATGAAGGATTTTCAGAATAAAAGCTTCACTGCTTGTGCACAATAATTTCTGGTTTTTCAGTATAAAAGAGCGTTTAAACTGACGGTATGTTTAAGCTACATTATACCATCAAAACATTGATTTTAATTTCTAACATTACCAAAGTACTTTATATTTTCTGATCATATGATCACCCTCTGACCAGTCAGTGTTGTAACATTGTCTCCACGTTCCCAGATCTCCGCCACTCATTTAGTATGAAAGCATTGAGAGACAAAACAAATATAATAAAGCAGAATGTTCCTACACCAAACTAAAGTTTCTCTGTTAAGGCCCTTCCAGTTGTTCCCTAATGACAGAGGTTTTGTATTTCAGGGAGATGTCGACAGACGGAGCGGGCCAGGCCGTCCTATGTCGTCACATCCAGAGCTACGTGACGACCTGTCAGCTTGCCGGAGCAGAGATCAGGACCTGGAGGAGTGACAGCTTCTGTCGTGAGTCTGCCGGATCATTCTCTGAATGCGGCTGATTCTACCCTCTCATGTCCTTTAGTAAGATGGTCCTGTGATAATAAGTACATTAAACAATAAAAACAAAAATATTAAAGAAAATTCATTTGAGTTTTTGAATTTGTTAGAGGGTGTTAATTGAATTTAAAAAGAAAATGTAGGTCACTTCAGAGACTGTACGCGTTAATTCGTTTCATCTTCTAATCTGATGTAACAGTACAGGACATCATTAAACATGCCATCAAACAGTCAACTTGTGAATGATTGAAAAACAGAAATCAGAAAAACTGTCTTAATATTTTTAGATTTGACTCAAATGAATACTGTTTGCTGTTGCAGCTGTGAGCTGTGTGGCAGGAAGTCGCTACGAGCTGTGCTCCTCCTCCTGCTCCTCCACCTGCTCCTCCCTGCAGAGCTCCGCCCCCTGCCCCTCCTGCCAGGAGGGCTGCCAGTGTGCCGACAGCCTGATGTCTGACGGCGCCCGCTGTGTCCCCGTGGAGAAGTGTGGCTGCGTGGTGGACGGAAAATATTACAGGGTGACTACTATCATCCACATCATAATGTTTATTCAGTACAGGATGAGAGCCAAGCACTTTCTAATATGTTGTTAGTCCAATTTCAAATTCAACTTTGATCATGAATTCATGTAAGGCGCACTCAAGACTACGTTCATATCAGAAAGGGGCCTTGATGTCGTATGCAAATTACACACCTTTTACATTTAATACTGCTATTACTGGCTGCTATTCACTACCTAAGACTTTAACAGCACTGTTGTGAAATAACACTGCAATACACACTCTTTTACAATTAACTGGCTGCTATGCAAAACTGTTCTATGTTTTGTTACTCTGATAAGGCTGCTACATATTCTTTGTTTGTTTGGTCCTGTTTTGTATTTAATAACATATGCTCGCTTCTTTATTTAATATGTCTGTCTGCTTATTTCGTTTTTCCTTTATCTTCACTGTTCCCTTTGCTATAACACTGTACTTTTCCCCGCTGTGGGAGACATAAACTATTTCTGATTCTGAAGTGTTAATGGGATAAAAAACACATCTAAGCGAAAAAAGGAAATCTCAGTAGGCTAGGCATAAGATGGTTTAAGTTGATGTGTGCTCTCATGTATTTTCAGTCAGGGACATCAGTGTTGCTGGAGGGCTGCTCCGAGCGCTGTGCCTGTGAAGGGGGGAGGTACAGCTGCAAATCCACCAGCTGCCAGCAGGGGCAGGAGTGTCGCAACAAGGACGGAGCGCTGGGCTGCTTCTCTACAGGTGGGACTGATCCCTGACTGTTAGCCATGTTCTGTAGTGTTCAGGAAGCAAGGCATGCACAGTACTGGAGAACATCTTATCAGCATCAGTGCACTCCAGGGTGTGTCAGTTATTTGTGACATAACAGGTGGGTGTGGCTACAGGTGCAACAGCACCTATTTTTAAAGCCAATTTGAAAAGATGGGTCTTGCGTTGGCTCTCTAAAGAAAGAACACTGCCCCCTCAGGGCTTCTGGAAGGTGGATCCACAATCGTCTTTGTTTTATCTTTACATTAGAAGTCTAGTACCAGAGGACCTGAGGGTCCTAAGGGTTCATATGTTAAAAGTAAATCTGATTCAGAGCTAGCACCAACACCAGTTAGAGCTTTAAAAAAACAATTAAAATATCTGCTTAATATAATTTATATAGTTGAAATATGTTCAATGCCAGCGTGAGTGTGATTCTCAATTAATTCAATAAGGAAAAAGCTGCCTGCTGTCATTAAGCAGCGAGTACAGATGAATCATTCAGATTGAGTATAACAACGCAAACTCCTGACAGATATTGAGGGAGGTGTACTGTACTCACTCATTTCAAATGTAGCTATGTGAAGAATGGGGAAGTGAGACGTCCATAGCAGCTCAGTGTTCCTCCAGAGTCCAGAGTCACAGAAATGTCTTGACCTCTTTGGAACTCTCTGAAAAGCAATACAGCATTACACAGGGGGCAGAGCTCAATGATTCAGACAAGTAAATACAGAGGCAAGTAAACGGTGTCATTCCCTATAACAGTGATAACAAATGTACAACTTCAAAATGCCAACACTTTAACAGTGTTTTCTATTTTGCTGTCCCATGTGTTTTATTTTATCACTTACTTTGAGTTTCTCTTAACCTGAATAACCATATGTGTTTTTGTGTGTGCCTGTGCCTGAGTGTGTGTGTGTGTGTGTGTGTGTGTGTGTGTGTGTGTGTGTGTGTGTGTGTGTGTGTGTGTGTGTGTGTGTGTGTGTGTGTGTGATGTGTGTGTGTGTGTGTGTGTGTGTGTGTGTGCCTGTGTGTGCCTGTGTATGTGTGTGTGTATGTGTGTGTGTGTGTGTGTGTGCGTGTGTGTGCCTGTGTGCGTGTATGTGTGTGTGTGCCTGTGTATGTGTGTGTGTGTGTGGGTGTATGTTGCAGACCCTTGTGCTGAGGTTAAGTGCAGAGTAAAGGAGCACTGTGCGGTGTCAGAAGGCCAGGGAGTGTGTGTTCCTGATTCTACAGCCTTGTGCTGGGCTTTCGGCGACCCGCACTACAGCACATTTGACAATACGCGGTACTCTTTCCAGGGAACCTGCACCTACGTTCTGGTCAACACCACAGGTCTGTCTGCTCTGCTCAACACTCACATTGTCAACTCTTTCCATTAAAATGACTACCAAAAAAATAGAGTGGTGCAGGAATGAGTCCCAAATCCTTGAATTGAGTTAGCATTCATCACTTCAGGTTCACTGGCCTTTAAGTCAATGGTCACACTGCTAACATTAACATAAATAACTTCCCCAGGTCTCGACCCCTCCCTGACATCGTTCACTGTGATCAGCAAGAATGAGCTGCGAGGAAACTCTGAAGGCTCCTTCGTGCGCTCAGCCACTGTGGAGATGCTGGGCCATCGGATCTCCATCCCCTCCTCTGAGAGAGGGGTCATACTGGTGGGTCTTTGCTCAGCGTAAATAATGCCAGCACTGCAACTTTTCACACACTATTCCTAGTTACACTGATAATTAGATTCAATTCTAATTACCGACACAAAGGAAATCTGATACAGATTAAGTGTTTGGTCATGTACGTTTTCACTGCTGTTGGCAATGTTAACATTTTACTGTCATTGCTGAGTCAAACGGACACAGTGATATTACAAGGTTAAGTAGAAAGTGGACAGAAAATCTAAATATGTGTATAGAACTCACACGCATGGAAATGTTATCATGTATTGAGACACACACACACACACACAGCAGTGGCTCAGTCACTAGGGGCTTGGACTGTGAGCCGTAGGGTCGCCGGTTCAAGTCCCCGACCAGTTCACCTCCTGCACTGCCGTGGTGCCTTTGAGCAAGGCACCGGACAC
>NW_011367213.1:0-3358 GCF_000735185.1 Notothenia coriiceps
AGCACCTAGAACATCAGCAGGAGAGGACTCTTTAAAGTAGAGACACTAAATACTGATATACACCTGAACATCAGCATGAGAGGACTCTTTAAAGTAGAGACAGTACATACTGATATAAACCTGAACATCAGCAGGAGAGGACTCTTTAAAGTAGAGACACTACATACTGATATACACCTGAACATCAGCAGGAGAGGACTCTTTAAAGTAGAGACACTACATACTGATATACACCTGAACATCAGCAGGAGAGGACTCTTTAAAGTAGAGACACTACATACTGATATACACCTGAACATCAGCAGGAGAGGACTCTTTAAAGTAGAGACACTACATACTGATATACACCTGAACATCAGCAGGAGAGGACTCTTTAAAGTAGAGACACTACATACTGATATACACCTGAACATCAGCAGGAGAGGACTCTTTAAAGTAGAGACACTACATACTGATATACACCTGAACATCAGCAGGAGAGGACTCTTTAAAGTAGAGACACTACATACTGATATACACCTGAACATCAGCAGGAGAGGACTCTTTAAAGTAGAGACACTACATACTGATATACACCTGAACATCAGCAGGAGAGGACTCTTTAAAGTAGAGACACTACATACTGATATACACCTAAACATGAGCAGGAGAGGACTCTTTAAAGTGCAAGGTAAAGCTTGACGTCTGTTCCTCTTACACTCTTAATGATTAACCAAGATATCTTCTTAGATCTTAGATATCGTGAAAGCTTATCGTAAGTGTTGTTTTGTTTTCGGTTTAAAGGCTTTATTACAGTAAATAGACGACATTTTCTGTATTTAATTGAATTGTCTAGCTGTTCTACAAATGATCATCTCCCTCTAAGTCTTTATATCTACAATACTGATGTTTTTTTAAACAAAACTCTCAATGTGGCAATATCTTTTGCAAGCATCAACGGTCAACCCTACATATCGTCAAGGCATTTGTTCAAACATGTTGTGATTTCTTATTCTTTTTTTTAAATAATGTCTCGCCTTAATACCTACATTTTAATCTAGATGATAGAAACAGAAGACCTCCATAGTTGGGCTCAACAGGTTGGGTGAGGGAGTATACAAAACTTCTCTGATCATGTGCAGGCTTGTTCAAAACTTCACTTCTCTGTGTTGCCTTCAGGTGCTCCTGGAGAAAACACCTTCCCACACATTTAAGTTGAAAACAACTAAACGCACCAAAAGGAGAGTCTTGCATATTGAGTGTTATGTTAAAAAACACAACTTAAAGCCTTTCATGGTTGAATAAAATAAGAAATTGCGCTTTTATGATGTGTTGTAATGATTGGTTTCACCCTGTTGGCTCTGGTAAACGCTCCACAGCTCCTGAACGTCACATTGAAGCAGCCCAACACATCATACCCAGTTAAATGAAGCTGTTTTGAACACTTTCTCAGCTGATTCAGGTGTGTTTTCTGTCTCTTACCCGGTGCTCCGCAGTCTGCGCACGTTTCATTCCCGGCGTTCTGCAGGATCTCCCGCAGCGCGCGCGTTGCTCTCTCATTTGCCGACATTTCCAGATACCTCCGCGTGCAGTGAGAGGGCAGAAACAGGGGGGAGGTGGAGGTGAGGGGGGGCGGGCAGGTAAAGGTGTGTCTCCTCGGCCTCGACTCCCCCTCTGACAGGCAAGTCCGCACAGGTATGCGCACTCAAAATCAAACCAAATCAAGGTATTTTTACCAATTCTTCACGGAAGTATCCATCCGCGTTCCTCTTTCAATGTGCCACACTAAACCCGGTGCTGACCCCCGGACTGGCGAATCCTGCCCAGCTCTCAGCAGCCAAATCACCGCAAGAAACCCGTGTTTGTGTGAGTGTGTGTGTCTGGAGGAGTGTGTGGACGGGAATGAAACCCTACACTAGGAAGTGAAAAGCAGAGGTTGTTCTAACTTGCTTTTCCGCATAATTTGAGGTTAGGCCACTCTGCATAATGGCTCCTGTGCCAAGTATGCAGCATCTAAATATGTTAAGCAGCAGATTTATTATTAGAATCAATAATTATTAAATGCTCTATTGTGGTTTGCACCGAAGCCACAGGGTATGGCTGTTCCAACAATACAACATGCATTGAAGACAGAGAGTGGTGCCAGTTACACATTGGTGTAGTCAAATGCAAAAAGGAAGTAGCCTATATAATGAATGAATAATAAAGTAGCCATGTGACATTATTATTACTGATCTTCTAGATAGGTAGATAGATTCATGATCACGTCTAGTTTCCTCTTAGTGTATGGTATGCATGTATAGGCGACATCAAATGTATGTTTTGGGCTCGATTGGATGGAGGTTTTTATGATAAATACACACTGGAGGGAAGTACAATTGTCAGCCTCAAAATACACTTGAAACACCAAAGTCAAATTAGGCTACTTTATCTCCACAACTGCCCCTTTTCAGAATAACATATTGTTGGATGTTTTTTTATTGATGCATTAATGTATTCATCTCATGACAAATCATTTATCATTTGTCTAAATCTGGATCTTCCAGTAGCTATAGAAGTTATCCACTAACTTTATTGAAGATTCAAGGGCTTTTTTTCATATGCACATTAGCTACAGTGTAGTACTGGCAGTGGTGTATAAGTACATTTACTCAAGTACTATTCTTAAGTAGCATTTTGAGGTACTTGTACTCCACAATGACTACTTTTACTCTCTGTTCTTTAACTATTTTTTGATGCTAATACTTTTCTACTTTTACTTGATGAACATTTTGAATGCAGGACTTTTACTGTAACAGAGTATTCCTACTTTTACTCAAGTACAACATCTGAGTACTTCTACTTTTACTAAAGTACAAGATCTGAGTACTTCTACTTTTACTCAAGTACAAGATCTGAGTACTTCTACTTTTACTCAAGTACAATATCTGAGTACTTCTACTTTTACTCAAGTACAAGATCTGAGTACTTCTACTTTTACTCAAGTACAATATCTGAGTACTTCTACTTTTACTCAAGTACAAGATCTGAGTACTTCTACTTTTACTCAAGTACAATATCGGAGTACTTCTACTTTGACTAAAGTACAAGATCTGAGTACTTCTACTTTTACTCAAGTACAATATCGGAGTACTTCTACTTTGACTAAAGTACAAGATCTGAGTACTTCTACTTTTACTCAAGTACAATATCTGAGTACTTCTACATTTACTAAAGACAAGATCTGAGTACTTCTACTTTTACTCAAGTACAATATCGGAGTACTTCTACTTTGACTAAAGTACAAGATCTGAGTACTTCTACTTTTACTCAAGTACAATATCTGAGTACTTCTACATTTACTCAAGGGAGTACTTCTACTTTTACTAAAGTACAATAT
>NW_011367214.1:0-12496 GCF_000735185.1 Notothenia coriiceps
GGCTGGGGGAATCTGAGGGGGGGAGGGGTATAAAGAACCAGGTTGGAGATGCCCGTAACAGAGGGGGAAACATCCTGATTTATATCTCTGTGAAATCATAGTTAAGTAATCAGATTCTGTTATGAACCATTCAATTATGTTTATAATTGAGTCTTAGAATATGTATCACACTTTATTTATGAGTATGCTTATGACCCGTGTAAGTATGTTTATGTATTTCGAGTGAGTTCATGATGCATTGTAAGTATGTTCATAATGCATCTCTAAGCGCGACTGCAACCCATTTGTTATGTTTTGAGTGACTCGTGTTTTTAATGCGTTACAGAGATGAGCGTCAGGAAGCTACCTTTAAACCTTTCTATTGACCTCCGTTTGAACCCAGCTCCCCCTCCCCTCTAACACCATAACAATGTGCATCTCCTCACCGAGCACTTTGACCACGATGGTGTAGCTCTTGGAGCCGCTGCTGTTCTCCAGAGTCAGGATGTACTTCCCGGCGTCGTATCTGTTCACGTCCTCGATCATCAGCAGCGTGTCCCACTCCGACGTCTTGATCAGAACCTCCCGGTCCTTCAGGTTGGCGTCCGCCTTGGACCACGTCACTTTGGGTGCCGGGCGGCCCCTCAGAGGGACGTAGACCCTCATGGTGACCCCCGCCCTCAGGACCAGAGCCTTCCTCAGGTCAGCATCCAGCTCCGCCTCAGGGGCGACTGCAGGGGGGGAGGGGGTTAATGCAAGGGTCAAACATCTCTCAAAACTCACTTATTCACTGTAGCTTTCAAACTCTGATCAGCACCCCCCCACCCACACACTGCACTTGCACAAGGACTACTGTTTATGTTTTTTGTTTTCTTTGTACTGTTTCTGACTGTTTGAAAAGCGCTATCAAAATCGAATGCATTATTATTATTATTATTAAAGAGACAGCTACAGCTTCAGAGGTGGGACAAGTACTCAGATCTGGTACTTTAGTAAAAGTAGAAGTACTCAGATATTGTACCATGTACCTCTGAACTGTAGTGGAGTAGAACTACACAGTAACATAACATTGAAATACTCAAGTAAAGTACCTCAAACTTGTACTTAAGTACAGTACTTGAGTAAACGTACTTAGTTACTTCCCACCTCTGTATAGCTTCCAGTGGAGACAGAACACTTATCTGAATATCTAAAACTAACAATGGTGTAAAAACAGTAATGATGTGTAATTACTCAGGATGTCTTTGGGCGTGTGGTTCCCGGGGACCTCGCTGGGCTCGCTGAAGCCGATCTTGTTGACAGCGATGACCCTGAACTGGTACTCTGCGTCGTCCATCAGTCCGGTCGCCAGGAAGCGCGTCTCCTGCAGCTTCTTGGGGATGTTGCACTTGTTCCAGTGTTCTCCGTCCACACGCTTACACTCCACCAGGTAGCCGATGATCTCGCAGCCGCCATCGTACGCCGGCTTGGTCCAGCTGAGGCTGATGGAGGAGCGGGTCGAGTCCACCACCTTCGGGAAGGCAGGAGGACCAGGGGGGTCTGCAGGAATAAAGGGTCATATTAGGCATTATTCTCATAGTTCATAGGGAAAGAAATTGCACCTTTTAAACGTCAAAGTGGGATTTGTATTTGCTTAAAGGTCGCCTATGATACTATTGTTAGGCATATATTATAGGTCTCAGACCTAAAACATGTCTCTGAAGTGTTTTGCTCAAAATACCAAACAGATCATGTATTCTAGCCTCATCCGCCTGTTACTAAAGTGCTGAGATTATTTTGAAAAAGAGGAGGGGGAGCTAATGCCTGCTCAGAATTAGTTTTTTAGAGATTTGGGTATGGAGGAAAAGAGAGAGGGTTTTGTTTTCTGACACTTTGTGAGTCTCCTGACACCGGGGACACATGTTTCTGTATAAAAGACATCAAAAAGTGCATTTAGCATGATAGGAGACCTTTAATGAACATGTCCCACCCTATAAATTGTAATCTAAGCACATCGGATTATCTCTCTAAAGCGGTAACTCACAGACGGGGTCTACGGCCAGCGCGGCCCTGGAGGCGTCGCTGGGTTTCCCCAGCCCCGCCTTGTTGAGAGCGATGACCCTGAACTCGTACTCGGACCCTTCGCTCAGCTGCACCGCCTTGATGGAGCGGTCGATGACGGGTCGTCGGTTGACCTTGACCCAGGCCAGCTCCGTGGCCTCGCGCCTCTCCACCATGTAGCCCAGGATGGAGGCGCGGCCGTCGTTTGCCGGCGCCTTCCAGCTCACCGTCATGGAGTCCTTGGTGATGTTGGTGATGACGGGCGGCTCGCAGGGCCCAGGGACGTCTGAGGGAGGAGATATGATTAGATATGATCAATAACAGAGGTTAATACTGACCTAGAATTGGGAGGGATGAAACCCTCTGTAATGGTCACACATGCAGAGCACACTGCACACAGTGAAACGTGTTCCCTGCATCTAACCCATCCTAGCACCAGGAGTCTAGTTCCAGGACTCTAGCACCAGGAGTCTAGAACCAGGAGTCTAGCACAAGGAGTCTAGAACCAGGAGACTAGCACCAGGACTCTAGCACCAGGAGTCTAGAACCAGGAGTCTAGCACAAGGAGTCTAGCACCAGGAGTCTAGAACCAGGAGTCTAGAGCCAGGAGTCTAGCACAAGGAGTCTAGTTCCAGGACTCTAGCACCAGGAGTCTAGAACCAGGAGTCTAGCACCAGGAGTCTAGCACCAGGAGTCTAGCACCAGGAGTCTAGCACCAGGAGTCTAGAACCAGGAGTCTAGAACCAGGAGTCTAGAGCCAGGAGTCTAGCACCAGGACTCTAGCACCAGGAGTCTAGAACCCGGAGTCTAGTACCAGGAGTCTAGTACCAGGAGTCTAGCACCAGGAGTCTAGAACCAGGAGTCTAGTACCAGGAGTCTAGTACCAGGAGTCTAGCACCAGGAGTCTAGTACCAGGACTCTAGCACCAGGAGTCTAGAACCCGGAGTCTAGTACCAGGAGTCTAGCACCAGGAGTCTAGTACCAGGAGTCTAGAACCAGGAGTCTAGTACCAGGAGTCTAGAACCAGGAGCAGTGGGCAGCTATTGCACAGCACCCGGGGAGCAATGGGAGTGGGGGGGAAGGGTGGCGGCCGGTGCCTTGCTCAAGGGAACAACGGCAGGGCAGGAGGTGAACTGGGACCTCTCCAAGTAGCAGTCCACACTCCATATTTCGGTCTGTTCGGGGTCTTGAACCGGCTACATATACTTCATATATTTATACAAACAACAGATATATGATTAAATATGCTCAATAAGGATAATACTGTCAGTTTGACCCGCACTGCACTCACTGATCTTTACTGCCGTTTGAACAATTCTGACTTTTTCTAAAAGAAAAACCTTTTTACATTTTTTTTTTTACTTTCCTCAAATTCTGACTTCTTTAAAAAACAATATATTCTTTTCTCAAATTCAAACTTTTTTCTCAAATTTCATTTTTGTTGATAGAAGCACTTAATTCTCTGTTCCTGAAACACTACCATATGGGTTCTTCACCATGACGGGGGTTATGAATGACTTTAACCTGAAATACATTCTGACATTTCTCAAAATGTTGACTTTTCTCAGATTCTGACTTTTTTCTAAACATTTTTTTTGACTTTTTACAAAATTCAGACTTTTTTCTCAATTTTGTTTTTGTTGATAAAAGCACAAATGTCTGAAGTAGACCCGGTCCTTACCGTAGGGGTTCTTCACCATGACGGGGTCGGTCATGATGGCGTCTCCCACCCCGTACTGGTTCTCCGCGCTGACCCTGAACTCGTACTCGTGGCCCTCGATGAGTTTCTCCACCAGAGTGTCCGTGTTGTGTCCGTGGATGTTGGAGCTCACCAGAGCCCAGTTGGCTCTGCTGGTCTCTCTCTTCTCGATGATGTAGTTTGTGATCTCTGATCCTCCGTCAGCGATGGGGGGTTCCCAGCGCAGCTTCACACGGTCACAGAACACCTTGGCGATCTTCACCGAGGCGGGGGGGCCGGGTTTATCTGCAGGGGGGGAGGAACTTTGTTAATCCTTTTTCTCAAAATGTTGACTTCTTTTTCAAAATGTCAAATATTCTGACTTTTCCTAAAAACAAAACTTTTTTCCCCAAACATTCTGACTTTTGTCAAAATTCTGACTTTTCTCTTAACATTTAGAATTTTTCTCAAAATGCTGACTTTTCTTAAATTCTGACTTCTATAAACATTTGGACTTTTCAAAAATGTCCAACTGGCGGGGCGGCCGGGTTTATCTGAGCCTCGTTAATCCTCTTAAATCTCTCACATTATTCCCTCTGCTCTCCTCTGGGAGGCGCTACAGGTCAACACTGCTACTGCTCAAAGACCCCATCTCTCATATATTCCCTACCACACATCTCCTGTCCTCTAGGAGGCGCTACAGGAAACTCTCTACCCTCAGCTATCTCCTGTCTGAACCCTGAACAACACATTTCAGACTTGATCTGACCATTAAAGTATTATCCTATCGTATCCTATCATATCATATACCCAGTGATTGACTTTTCTCTTACTGTTTTGCACTTTCTGGTTACATTACATGTCACTTGTTGGAGGCTTTTATCCACTGCGCCACACGCCTCCAATGGTTAGATGCTAACTGCATTCCGTTGTTTTAGTACTAGCAATGACAAGGAGCTCAAATCTCATCTATTCCAAACTTATCCTGTAAAAGACCCCTCTGAAGACCTCTTGACTCACCGAGCACCTTGACCTTGATGGTGGCGTACTTGGACCCGCTGGTGTTCTCTGCGTGGATGCTGTAGTCACCGGACTCTTTCCTGGTGACGCAGAACAGGTCCAGCATGTAGTGGTGCTTCTTCTGGCTCAGCTTCATGCCCTCCACGTGCACCACAGCGCTGTCCTTCATCCAGGTCACTTTGGGCATCGGTTTGCCGAACACCTCGGCGTCCATGGACACGTTCTCTCCGGCCTTCACCACGATCAGGTTCTTCATATTCAGACCCAGGTCCACGCGGGGGGGGACTGCACCGAGAGGAGGGGGAATGGTTCTTTATTAAGTACTCAGACTTTTAACTTAAACAAAAGTAGCAAAAATGCATTTAAAATACTCTGTTACAAGTAAAAGTCCTGCATTCAAAGTCTTTCCGAAGTCTGATTTTTCAAAATAAAAGCCCCATAGAGTAACTGTACGGGGAGCACAGGAAGAGTCTGTGTTTTCCTGATATAAAGTAAGATGTGAAGCATGAGGCATTTCAATTCAAATAAAAAACCTACAAAAAATCACTTTATCCTTACAGGAAGCGAAGGCCAGGCTTGTTTTTCAAAATAAAAGCACCATAGAGTAATTGCATACTTACTAAAAACTTAAGATGAGATTTGTTTTTCAAAATAAAACTCCCCATGTAGTAACTTTATGCTTTAAGGAAGCTTATGACGAGAAAGGGTCTGGTCTCTCCATTAAGGAAAACTGTTAATATGATGATAATAATAATAATAATAATAATAATTCATATAATCGAAAACTGAATGCTCAGAGTTCGTACCGTGCTCTGACCAATCAGTTTCCCGTAAGGGGCCGGTCTTCCCTTTAAGGATAAGTGTTAATGAATGATAGTTGGTAGAGTTCGTACCGTGCTCTGCGATGACGGGGATCTTGTCCGACAGCTCGGAGGGCAGGCTGGTGTTGATGGCGGTCCTGGCGATGACCCTGAACTGGTACTGCTGGCCCTCCTCCAGCCCGCTCACCGTGTAGCTCTCTGATTGGATGTTCATGCAGTTGGCGTTGCAGCGCGTCCACTTCTCCTCCGGCAGCTTCATGTACTCCATGTAGTATCCGATCAGCTTGCTGCCGCCGTCGTTCGTCGGGCGGCTCCACACCAGAGACACCGAGTGCTTCGTCACGTCCATCACCTCGGGCTTACCGGGGGGTTCTGTGTGGGGGGGGGGACACGGTTAGTTAGTCTGAACAGTGAAGAAGGTCGGTGTAAAAGTACAAATGTAAAGAAAAACACTCTACATTTTATATTTAATTAAATATTCCCTTCCATGCACACTTGATGGAAATAATATCCTGCTTATATCGTGTTAACAGAAAACTGGCCTTTCAATAGTGTTTTCTTTATTTTCTTACTCCTTCCACTGACACGGAAACCCCAACTCTACTCTCCACATTTGAATGCGTGGAAATGTCTCTGGCCCAGAGATTCTACCTGGTATTACTCTCTTAAGGAAGTGGTAGAGAAAAATAACTAAACTAAACAAGTAGTGTCTCAAAAATATATATATATTTTTTCCACTTTTTTAGAATAAGCGTCTTTTCCCCAGCATTGAAACAATGCCGGGGAATGCTCCTCTGGGTCTCTAGCTTGAAAGAAAGATGAAGTGTGAGTGTCTCGTACCGATGGCGGTCCTGGCGATGATGATGTCGGTCTGCTTGCAGGGTTTCCCCTGTCCGGCCATGTTGAGCGCAGCCACCCTGAAGATGTACTCCACGCCCTCCATCAGCCCGGTGCACGTGTACTGCGTGGACTTCACCAACGACTCGTTGGCCCTCATCCACAGCAGGCTGTTACGCTCCTTCTTCTCGATGACGAATCCTGTCAGAGGGGAGCCTCCATCGCTGCTGGGGCGCTCCCAGGACAGGATGACGTAGTCCTTGTTGATCCTGTTGATCTGCAGATTCAGGGGCTCGCTGGGGGGGTCTGTGGGGGGGGGGAGTTAACAGTTAGAGCTGTAAAACTGCAAATTTTTAATTCACTCAGACTCACTTCTGAGTTTCAGGACATAAATGCTGACTCATATCACAGTTTTACAGTTCATAATGCAGACTGAATTCAGGGTTTTAGGGCTGATAATGCTGAAATGTGTTTTGCTTTAAGACTCGTAATGCTGACTCGTTATTCCTGCAGTTCCCTACAAAGCTTTATAAACATTGTCCCGGACTCACCGAACGGACACCTGGCGATCATCTTCTCGGAGTAGATGGGCGCTGAGACGCCGAACCTGTTCTCTGCGCGGACCCTGAAGCCGTACTCTTTGCCCAGACACAGCTTGAGGACCTTGAAGCTGGTCTTGGTGCAGGAGGAGGTGAGCATGGTCCAGTCTCCCTGGCTCACGTCACACTTCTCCACGATGTAGTTGGTGATGTTGCTGCCTCCGTCCTCCTGGGGCGACCCCCAAAGCAGGGTGCATCCTTCCACATCCACCTCCGTCACCTCCAGGGGGGCCTCCGGGGGCCCGGGGATATCTGCAGGGACAGGGAGAAGCGGTAATGTACGAGTTATGAATTACCTGAAATACATTCTGACTTTTTGCCCATTTTTTTAATGGCCGCCAACTTTTTTCTCAAAAATCTCAAAATGTTGAGTTTTAACTTTTTCTCCAAATTCAGATTTTTTTTTTCAAAATGTCTGACTTTTTCAACATTTTTTTTTGACTTTTTATAAAAAGAAATTGCCTTTTTTTTTTTTTTTTTTCTCAACACAGATTTTTCTCGAAGATCTGTATTTTTTCTTCCAAAATTTAGATTTTTGGAATAAAAATCTGACTTTTTTCATTTTCGTTTTCTGAATTTTCTCAAATATACTCCCTTTTTGAAGCCGCTTTCCCTTTGACACAGTGTGTTATTCCTGAATATTCCCAGTGATATTCCCATATTAGGACTGGTGTTACTGACCCATGACGGTGACCTTGATGATCTGGTTGACCCTTCCGCTGCTGTTCTCTGCGGACAGGCTGTAGTAGCCGCTGTCCTCCCGCTTCACGTTCTTGGTGATGAGGGTGCAGCTGGTGAGCGTCTTCACCACGGACAGGCGGTCGGAGGTTAGCACGTCCTCGTTGCCCTGCTTCCACTTGCAGAAGGGAGCGGGCTTCCCGGCCACGATGGCCTCCAGAACCATCTTAGATCCGGCTCGCACCGACACGATGTCCGGAGTCATGACCTTCGGAGCCACTGCAGGGAGAGGAAGGACAACAGTTACTCAAAGGTCCCTCAAGAAAACTAAATATATGACTGACTATGTTCAATAAGAAGCTTTATTTTCATCAGCATATGAGACAATGAGAGAAGAGGGAACAGGAAGGGCTAACTCTTGTATTAAGTATTAGGATTCATAATGCCAACTTTTTCTGGGTTTTAAGACTCACACTGCCGACTCATGGCAGGGTTTCAGGACTCACATTGCTGACTCACCTCGGGGTCTTTAAGACTCATATTGCTGACTCATCTCGGGGTCTTTAAGACTCATATTGCTGACTCATCTCGGGGTCTTTAAGACTCACATTGCTGACTCACCTCGGGGTCTTTAAGACTCATATTGCTGACTCATCTCTGGGTCTTTAAGACTCATATTGCTGACTCACGTCGGGGTCTTTAAGACTCACATTGCTGACTCACCTCGGGGTCTTTAAGACTCATATTGCTGACTCATCTCTGGGTCTTTAAGACTCATAATGCTGTCTCATCTCCAGGTTTCTCTACAGTCTGAGGTGTGTGTTGTACTCACTGAGCTGCTCTTTGACCTCGAAGATCCCTTCGGCCTCGCGGGCCAGACTGACCCCCACTGAGTTCCTGGCAGCGACCCTGAACTTGTACTTGGTGTTCTCCTTCAGGCCCACCACCACGATGCTCATGTCTTTCACCACGGAGTACGGCGTCCACTTGTCCTCTGCGGCGCCCTCCGCCTGGTAGTCCACTACGTAGCCGTTGATCTTGGCCCCGCCGTCTCTGAGCGGCTTCAGCCAGCCCAGCGTGGCGCTGTTCTTCGTGATGTCCAACACGTCCATCTTCTTCGGGGGGTCTGGCTCACCTGGAGGGGAGGGGAGTGCGGAGGTTAGGTAAGATAAAGGAAAGAACACAGAGGGAGAGGAACACAGCAGCTTTTAGTTTACCTGGGGGCAAACATTTAAAAATAAACTAGAAAACGTTCCCTATATGTACGACGTATGGATATACATATCTACACATTAGATTAAAGTCTTCTCATTCACAGAAACAATGATAATAATTAAAGTCTTATTTTCCTGTGCATGTCTCAGAATGATAAAGTTTTCTACTCACTGATGGGGTCGACGGCCAGGTAGGATTTGGGCGAGTCCTGCGGGACTCCGATGCCGTACTGGTTGCAGGCGGTGACTCTGAAGTAGTACTCGATGCCGGGCGTCATGTTGGACACCTTGAAGCTGGTCTTCCTCAGGTCCTCGATGCACTTGTTCCATGTCTTCCGGTCCACCTCGCGCTTCTCCACGATGTAGTTCAGGATCTGGCTTCCGCCGTCGTTATCGGGCGGCAGCCATGACAGCTGCGCGCTCGTCTTTGTGATGTTCGTTGCCTCCAGGCCGCCAACAGGGCCGGGGGTGTCTGCGAGGGGGGATTCAAATATGCTTTGATCAGACAGGTTTTCTTTTAAAGAGATGTACAAAAATCTCATTATGTAATAACACCTCTTTTTGTAATATGTTCAAAATGTTGTACGTAACAGCTTTTAAAAGTTCCCGAATTTTTTGGACGTTTTTATTACATTTCTATATTCCTAAAAATAAGTTCAGATGAAGACGTCCATTTTCCTTGGTGTTTACTAAATGCATATACTATAAAATATTAGAACATTGTGGGACAGTTTCATGAATACAGCAATCAAACTGTCTAAAACTAAACATGGGTGTTATAGCATGATAAAGTAAAATGTTGGTTGTGGATAAATGTGTTGTTATGTTTCTCACCGAGGACTTTGACGCGGACGTACACGGCCTTCTCTCCGGCCGAGTTGGACAGAGTCAGCGAGTATCTCCCAGAATCCTCTCTGGTGCTTTCGGGGATGACAAGGAAGGACATGCTGTCCACCTGGTCCACATGTCCACGGCGGATCACGTTGTCCACGCCGAGGCGTTTCCACGTGACCTTAGGCGAGGGTCGTCCTCTGACGACGGCGAAGAGCCTGATGGGGCAGCCGGCCCTCACAGACAGACCCTTCCTCAGACTGGCATCCAGGTCGATCTCTGGAGCCTCTGCAGCAGGAAACACAGGAGAGAGGTTACCAGGATGTGAGATCATAAACAGACAGTGTTTCCCTTAATGTCTACCCCTGAAACATCAAAGTGCTCTATGCTGAAGTTGCAAAAACACCATGCTTTGTTTCCCAGTTTCACTGACAATGCCCAAATAAGGCTGTCTGCAGTGATACAGTTAACTACATAGAGTTAAATCGACCAAAAAATCATCAAAATCAGCACACAGAGAGTACAAATATGGCCACTTTCTGGTTAAAACTGCCATTTCTGATGCTGAACATTTCAGAAATGGATTCAGCGTCCTCAATAACCCCAGACACCACTCTAAAACTGTCCAAACCGGAGTTAACCCTTAACTATTGTCTGCATATGCTAATGAATGCTAATTGTGCAAATTACCCAACATGCAGGTTAGCATCCGGCAGTTTCTATGTTTCTACTATTCATTTTGGCAAATTGGGGTCCTCAACATTTCCCGGTTCACAACAGGACTCTATGAGCTGGAAACAGACTTTTATCGTATTGAATGTCAGTTCCTACCAATGATCTCCTTGGGGGACACGGATTCCTTAAGGTAGGCGTGGCGTCCCCAGCCCATCTGGTTCTGGGCGGACACCTTGAAGTCGTACTCTAGCTTCTCGTCCAGCTGTCCGATGGTGAACTCTGTGAGCACCAGCGGGCCGTTGGTGTCGATCCTCTTCCAGCCCACCGAGGGGTTCTCGGGGTCCACATCGGTCTTCAGCCTGAGGTCCAGGCTGTAGTTGATGATGGGAGCACCACCGTCGTACACTGGTTTGGACCAGGTCAGGGTGATGGAGTTCTTTGTGCTGTCACCCACCTTCAGGAAAGCAGGGGGACCTGGGGGCTCTGCAGGAAAACACAGAAACACAGATTTGCATAGCTATATCTACACTATAGCTACAATGCATATGATGATAAAGCCTTTGAGTCTTTGATTCATCTCAAAGAACCCCAGACTTACCCATGGGATCTTTGGCTCCGACGGGTCTGCAGGCCTTGCTGGGTTCTCCCAGGCCCACCTCGTTCTCTGCCTTCACCCTGAACTGGTACTCGTGGTTGGGGATCAGGTTGGTGACCTTCATGCGTCTCTCAGAGATGGGGCTCTTGGTGCATGGCACCCAGCGGACGGCTCTCTTCTCCTTCCTCTCCAGGATGTAGCCGGTGATGGACTTTCCTCCGTCGTTCTCGGGGGGAGCCCAGACAACGGTCATCTCTTCTTTACTGACCTGGATCACGGAGGTGTGGAGAGTGTGAGTAACAGCAGTACAAAAAGTTAGCTCAAGTAATGAAAACGCTGTCCAAATAGTTATCTTAAAGTTATAGAATAATAATAACTGGTGTCCACCTAATACTGTGGAAGCAGAAACCAGGATAAAATGTAGCTAAAAAAAAGGTACAGCACAGGAAGTGTTTGCGTACCTTGGTGACGTCGGGGGCTTCTGGGGGCCCAGGTTTGTTGAACTGAGTCTTGACGGTGACAGGCTTGCTCTCCATGGCGGGGCCAGTGCCCATCTTGTTCTCTGCCTTCACTCTAAAGATGTACTCGTTACCCTCCACCAGACGGATCACGTTGCAGTATGGTGTGACCACCGAGGCGGAGTACGTGGACCAAACCATCCTCCTGGTCTCGCATTTCTCCAGGATGTAGCTGTCCACCTCGCAGCCTCCCTCGTCCTCCGGAGGGTCCCACACCACTCTGCACTTGTCGGCCCCGATGCCGATGACCCTGAGGTTCCTCACTGGGCCCGGGACGTCCAGGACGTTGATGTTAGCGTACGCCGTGAAGGTGCCGGCCACGTTGGTGGCGGTGATGATGATCTTTCCGGTGTCCGTGCGTCTGGACTTGGTGAGAAGGAACTTGGAATATTCAGGTCCGGTCTCGTAGCTGATTCTGGGGTTGTCCCCAACGGCCTTTTCTTTGATCCATTTGACCTCCGGCGCGGGTTTTCCTCTCAGGCCGGCCTCTATCCTCACAGATTCTCCGACCTTCACCGTCAGAACTCCGGCCAACTTCAGGTCGATGACGGGCTTCAGGATCTCCTCCTTTACCAGAATATCAGCGAGTTTCACCCAAGCACTTTCACCTCCTTCATTGATGGTCTGCACCCTGAGAGACAAATGATAAGAATTATTAGTAAGTCATTTTCACTAGGTAGAAGGGGTGTAACGGTACACGTGTGTACCGAACGGATATAACGTTAAACATAAAGAATTGAGAACGTGAACAACTTCTTGGAAGTAATCTCAGGTAATTTGCTCACATTGGGTTCAACGCGTCATAGAGCGACCAAGTCATTTCATTGGACGAGAGGCATACTATGAGAGCTGGTCACAGGGATGCGTTCAAATGTAGTCAGTAATTTGAGGAACTGTCGAAATGGCGAACGCAGATAAAGTTGAGCTCGAAAATCCTCCAGCATCATTGAAGTCTCCGGTTTGGGAACATTTTGGTTTTGCAGTTACGTACAAGGATGACGGACAAAGTCA
>NW_011367214.1:12531-19254 GCF_000735185.1 Notothenia coriiceps
TTCAGGATCTCCTCCTTTACCAGAATATCAGCGAGTTTCACCCAAGCACTTTCACCTCCTTCATTGATGGTCTGCACCCTGAGAGACAAATGATAAGAATTATTAGTAAGTCATTTTCACTAGGTAGAAGGGGTGTAACGGTACCCGTACTGAAATTATTCGGTATGGGCCCTTCGGTTCGGTACACGTGTGTACCGAACGGATATAACGTTAAACATAAAGAATTGAGAACGTGAACAACTTCTTGGAAGTAATCTCAGGTGCTGCGTCGCAGCATTCAGAGTAATTTGCTCACATTGGGTTCAACGCGTCATAGAGCGACCAAGTCATTTCATTGGACGAGAGGCATACTATGAGAGCTGGTCACAGGGATGCGTTCAAATGTAGTCAGTAATTTGAGGAACTGTCGAAATGGCGAACGCAGATAAAGTTGAGCTCGAAAATCCTCCAGCATCATTGAAGTCTCCGGTTTGGGAACATTTTGGTTTTGCAGTTACGTACAAGGATGACGGACAAAGTCAGCTGCACCTTAATGTTTATTTTATTATATTTTGTATTTATTTGAGTGAATACATTATTCACAGTTTAATAATAATAAAAAAATATATATATATATTTTATGTTTTGTGATCATTTGTTCTGCTGTACCGAAAACGTAAACCGAGGTACGTACAGACTTTTCACAGCCATCCTGCAAAACCTACAGTCTGTTCTTTCAACCCTCCTGTCATGTTTGGGTCAAATCTGACTGATTTACTGCCTTATGATATCCTCCACAGTAAGGATGCAGTAACCTACCTGAAGGTGTAGGTCTGGTTCTCTTTGCACGTGTCAGCCAGGAAGAAGGTGTCAGTGAGGGTGGTGGTGTTGAGTTTCTCCCAGTCCTCAGCATCCTTGGATTTGCACTCCAGGTTGTAGGAAATGTTGGGGCTGCCGCCATCAAAGTCGGGCTTCCTCCATCTCAGATAGACGTAGTTCTTACCGATGTCCGTGGCTCTGAAGTTCTCAGGCTCTCCGGGATTCTCGATGGGGTCGATGGCCAGCAGAGGGGTCTTGGTCTCCGTGGTGGGACCGGCGCCCATCTTGTTCACGGCGCTGATGCGGAACAGGTACTCTTTGCCGTCCATCAGCTTGACCTTGATCTTGCGGTTGGTGCAGAGGGATGTGATCATGGACCACATGCTGGTGCTGGGCTCACGGCACTCCACCACGTAGTTAGTGATTTCAGATCCACCGTTGTCTTCAGGCGTATCCCAGTTCAGCATGCAGGAATCCTTGGTGGCGTAGGTCACGTGCAGGTTCTGGCAGTGGCTGGGTCTGTCCAGCACATTGACTGTGATGGTGCAGGAAGCCTCGCCTCCTTCATTGGAAGCCTTCAGGACGTATTTGCCATGGTCCGCTCTTGTGGCCTCCTTAATCTTCAGGTGGACCAGAGGGAAGTTCTGAGTGATGGTGACCCGTTTGCTGTTCTCCAGAACTACCTCCCCCTTCGACCAAAGCACCTCAGCCTCAGGGCGGGCCTTGATGTAGCCCATCATGTTGATGTTATGTCCGACGCGCACAGTGAGGCGCTCGCGGCAGGAGAGGTCCATCTCGATCTCTGGAGGGATCAGGATGTCCTGAGCGGTGACGGACTTCGGGATCTCTTTGGGCTCGCCATCTCCGATCATGTTGGAGGCGAAGATCCTGAAGTTGTACGTCGCTCCCTCCTCCAGACCCTTCACAGTGTAAGCGGAATGCTTGATGAAGTCGTCCCGGTTCACCTTTTGCCATTCCTCAGTTTCAGCCTTCTTCATTTCCACGGTGTAGCCCATGATGGGGCTGCCTCCGTCTTTGTTGGGTTTGGTCCACACCAGGTAGGCAGTGTCCTTGCTGTAGTCTTTAACTTGGGGGTTGACAGGGGGGCCGGGGGCCGTGATGGGTCTGCAGGGCTTGCAGAGGTCAGAGGTGGGAGAGGGGCTGCTGTAGCCGGCGATATTCTCAGCAAACACTCTGAACTCATACTCGTTGCCTTCAAACAGACCAAGGACTGTGTACTTCATGTCTTTGCAGGGAGTCCTGTTCACACGGATCCACTTTCCTCCCTTGTGTCTGCGCTCGATCAGGTATCCGGTGATCTGGCTGCCTCCGTCGGACAGGGGCATGGTCCAGCCCACTGTGACAGAGTCCTCTGCGACATCAGTGGCATGTGGTTTACCCGGCGGGCTGGGAGGAAGGAAGGTGTGCTCGGCCACAGTGGGCATGCTCTCCAGAGCAGCACCGACACCCATCTTGTTCTGGGCACGAATGCGGACCACGTACTCCACTCCCTTCTGGAGGCGGATGATGTTGACTTTGGTAGAGAGGCTGCCGGAGCTCACCCCTCCCCAGGTCTCCTTGTTGGACTCCCTCTTCTCCACGATGTAGTTGGTGACAGCGCTGCCGCCGTCATCCTTGGGAGGACGCCATTCAATCATCATAGACTCTGGAGTGACCTCCAGGATGTTGACGGGTCCGATGGGAGCAGCGGGAACATCCAGCACCGTGACGCTCAGGGCGGCGGTCTTGGTTCCGGCTGGGTTGCTCACGGAGAGCAGGTAGGAGCCGGTGTGGCTCCTGGTGCATTCGGTGATGCTGAGCACGGTGGAGAAGTTGTCGGTATCGATCTTGACGTTACCCTCGGTGGTGATCTCCTCTCCCTCCACCATCCACTTGGCAATGGGGACAGGAATTCCTCTCATGATGGCGGGCAGCCTGATGGTGGTGCCTGCTTTCACGATGATGCCTTCAGTGAGCTTAACATCAACCTCCAGGAAGGGAGCAACTGTGGACAAACAGACAGAGGAGGTTACCCAATATATTAACACTCAATGGAAAATACTGAGTATCCCTGTTGACGGGCCTACAGTTTAATAAATAGATGTGAAACAAGGACATTTCTTCGAGCCCCAATATTAAAGGAATACTTCACCCCTAAAATTACCAATTGCGTTTACGTAACTTAAACCGGGAAAAACTAACTTTTGCTCAAGTAAACTGAGGTTTTCGTTAAAGAATCCTCGTTTAGACATGATAGAGTGCTGGACTCACCCAGTTTCTCCTGGCACAGGATGGGCAAGGTGGTGTCTGGTCTGCTGAGTCCGATGGCGTTCTCGGCCCGGACTCTGAAGCGGTAGGTCTTGCCCTCCTCCAGGCCGGTCACATGACTCTCTGGGATGCTCACCGTCTTCCACTCGTCCCACTCCCTCTCTCCCTCCTCCTGGTACTCCACCAGGAAGCCGGTGATGTCACTTCCTCCGTTGCGGTCAGGCCAGTTCCAGACCAACCACACCTCTGTCTTGTCCACGTCGTCGTGGTGCAGGTCTTTGGGAGGACCGGGGGGGACTGGAGGGAAAGACATTCAGGTTTAGACTGGTGAGTTTTAGCAACAGTGTTCATTTTATATACCAAAAGTACAACTACATATGTCAATTATTTTAGTTTTTACTAATTCAAGACAGTGTGAGGATATTAGCATTTTCCATTTTAGGAGTATGAATCTAAATCTATATAAAAAGTATATCTAAATGTAAAAAACATATATCTTAATAAATAAAGATACTCACAGAGCGGGTTCATGGCCTTGACGGCCTTATTGGTCTCCGTGTATTCGCTTCGGCCGTACTGGTTCTCGGCTGCCACGCGGAAGTTGTAGGAGGTTCCCTCCATCAGGTGCTTCAGCATCATGCTGCGCTTCTTGGAGGTGGAACACAGCGGGACCCACTGGGTGGCCGCCGAGTCCTTCTTCTCCACCACGAAGTTAGTGATGCGGACGCCGCCGTTATCCTCGGGGTCTTTCCAGGACAGGTAGGCCGAGTCGCTGCGCACGTCTGACACCCGAAGGTGTTGGATGGGACCGGGTTTATCTGGAAACACGAGCAGCGGCAGAATCATGTTAGGGTTCATTAGAGGGTAGAGTTTTACAGGGAAATGTTTACGATGTAGAGAAACGCTTCAAGACTATAGGTCGATACATACAAGGTAAAAGCTTCAAAGGTAAAGAATTCATTCGTGTTGATTGAAAATTGTTAGAGTTTTACAGGGAAATGTTTTTATGTATAAAATGTTTAGGTAAATGCTTCAAGGGTAAAAGTTCTCTCGCTCTCTCGTGTTAAACCTGAAGTGTGTTTCCTCACCGAACACGAGCACGGTGCAGGTGACGGTCTTGGACCCGGCCGTGTTCTCCACGGTCAGCGTGTAGTCGCCGCAGTCTCCACGATGACAGAACCTCATCTCCAGCTTGGTGCCGGTCTGGTTGGTGTCGATGTCGATGCGGGTCGGCACCTCGCCCTCGTTCTTCTGCCAGGTGACGGAGGGGAAGGGGACGCCCGTAATGGTCGCCATCAGAACGATGTGGGTGCCGGCGAGAGCCTTCACCTCGCGGGTCATCGCGGCGTCCAGGAAGAGCTCTGGGGCCTCTGTGGGGGGAGGGGGATTACAGGTTTAATTATCATGCACCTTAAGTAAGGAAGGTTATTTATTTAACAGCTCAGACACAATACACACAGATCATCTTAAAGTCTTGAAGTCGCAGTATTTTTTATCTCATTTCAAAGTATGTTGTTTTTTATAAAAAAGTTCTTATTCTATTAAACATGAAAAAAGTAATGTATATAATTATTTTCTGATATCACAACATGTATCGCAGAATTAAGGATGTATTTCTCCACTCTCTAATTTCCGTTAACTCTCACTGATGCATTTATCCACCCTCAATAATGTGTTTGAGTTGCTGGTAACCAGTCCTCACCCAGTCTGTCCTGCACTTGGATCGGTTCCTTCAGGTCGGTGGGGTCTGACTCTCCGGCGGCGTTCACTGCCATCGCCCTGAAGAAGTACCGAACGCCGTCCTCCAGATCGATCACCTTGAAGCGCGTCTCCTGACACGAGTCTGGGGTCTGGTTCACCTGTGGAAGTCAAAACAGCATTTCATTTAATTCATTTAACAGAGACCATTCACTTAACCCTTTTAAGGTGTTCTTCACAATAAAAGCCATACGTATATATCCCTAGACACAGGTGTTTTTCACAATAAAAGCCATACGTATATATCCCTAGACACAGGTGTTTTTCACAATAAAAGCCATACGTATATATCCCTAGACACAGGTGTTTTTCACAATAAAAGCCATACGTATATATCCCTAAACACAGGTGTTTTTCACAATAAAAGCGGCCTCACCTTGCTCCACTCGTTGTCGGTGGTCTTCTGGAACTCCAGCAGGTATCCGAGGATCTTCCCGCGGCCGCAGTCTGCGGGGGCTTTCCAGCTCAGAGTGACGGACTCTTTGGTGAAGTCGATGACCTCCAGTTGCTGGGGGGGGCTGGGCTTCACTGCAGGGGGACAGGATGAGGGGGGTTATTTAGAGTAAGCATTATAAAACACCATGCTGCAGCAGGAAGTCGGGAAGGGGGGGCTTACCGATGGGGTCTTTAGCGAACACGGGTTTGGTGGCGGGGCTTGGGTCTCCGGCTCCCACCACGTTCTCGGCACTGACCCTGAACTCGTACTCGCAGCCCTTCAGCAGCTCCGTCACGCAGTACTCCACCTTCGGGAAGATGCGCTCAGTGTTGCAGCGCACCCACCTGCAGACGGACAGCAGGTGGAGTGTGAGGTTTCATGCCGTTTGATATCAATGTTATTCTGAGTGTGTGTAACTCTGGACTGAACTATTCATATCTTAAACTACATTATCACAACTCCATTTTGTATGATCTTTGCTTTTTAATGACTGATTTGAAATGCCATTTTCTTAATGCCTTTCGTTTTTTGTAAAGCACTTTGAACACTTTGTGTTGAAAGGTGCTGTATAAATAAACTTGCCTTGCGTGTTCAAAATGTTCAGTGTGTGTGTGTGTGTGTGTGTGTGTGTCTGTGTGTGGTGTGTGTGGTGTGTGGTGTGTGTGTGTGTGTGTGGTGTGTGTACCTGTTGGCCTTGGTCTCCTTCCTCTCCACGATGTACCCTGAGATGGGCTTCCCTCCGTCGGCCGGAGGCTCCCAGCTGATCAGGGCGGAGTCCTGGAAAACTTCCTTGATGGCCGGCTGTTTGGGAGCGTCAGGAACCTCTGTGGGGAAAACAAACGCACCCCATCAGACTCTGTGTGTGTGTGTGTGTGTGTGTGTGTGTGTGTGTGTGTGTGTGTGTGTGTGTGTGTGTGTGTGTGTGTGTGTGTGTGTGTGTGTCTTACTGAAGATGTCTCTAGCTTTGCACTCTGCAGACAGCAGAGGTTCACTGACTCCGTACATGTTCTGAGCCATGATCCTCACAATGTAGTCACGACCCTCAATCAGCTTCGGCACCTGGAGGAGGAGGAAGAGGAGGAAGAGGAGGAAGAGGAGGAGTAGTCAGTATGAGCTTTTTTCCGTGCGAATCATTTGCTGACCCTTCTACCTTTCACAATACAAGAACATCAGAACATCGTTTGCACAGTTGCTTTTGTCCTACACTCGTTGACTGTAACATTACTGACACCACTGTATATACACACACACACACACACACACACACACACACACACACACACACACACACACACACACACACACACACACACACACACACACACACACACACACACACACACCCTTCTACCTTTCACAATACAAGCCCTACACTTAGGCACTGCAATGTGTGTGTGTGTGTGTGGTGTGTGTGTGTGTGTGTGTGTGTGTGTGTGTGTGTGTGTGTGTGTGGTGTGTGTGGT
>NW_011367214.1:19348-24423 GCF_000735185.1 Notothenia coriiceps
AATGGTTCTGATTGACCCCTCTCAGTGTATAATGGTTCTGGTTGACCCCTCTCAGTGTATAATGGTTCTGGTTGACCCCTCTCAGTCTATAATGGTTCTGATTGACCCCTCTCAGTGTATAATGGTTCTGGTTGACCCCTCTCCGTCTATAATGGTTCTGGTTGACCCCTCTCAGTGTATAATGGTTCTGGTTGACCCCTCTCAGTCTATAATGGTTCTGGTTGACCCCTCTCCGTCTATAATGGTTCTGGTTGACCCCTCTCCGTCTATAATGGTTCTGATTGACCCCTCTCAGTGTATAATGGTTCTGGTTGACCCCTCTCCGTCTATAATGGTTCTGGTTGACCCCTCTCCGTCTATAATGGTTCTGGTTGACCCCTCTCAGTGTATAATGGTTCTGATTGACCCCTCTCTGTGTATAATGGTTCTGGTTGACCCCTCTCCGTCTATAATGGTTCTGGTTGACCCCTCTCAGTGTATAATGGTTCTGGTTGACCCCTCTCAGTGTATAATGGTTCTGGTTGACCCCTCTCAGTGTATAATGGTTCTGGTTGACCCCTCTCCGTCTATAATGGTTCTGGTTGACCCCTCTCCGTCTGTTTGACTCACCGATCTCGTCCTTGCACTGCACAGGTTTGGTGGCGAAGGAGGTCTTCCCGCGGCCCACCTTGTTGACGGCAGCGACCCTGAACTCATGGCTGCTGCCGTCCTTCAGTCCGCTCAGAGTGAACTTCCTGTCCAGCAGCTTGGTGTCGGCGCCGACCCGCACAAAGCTGTCGCGGCCGACCATCCGAGACTCCAGAACGTATTCTGTCACCTCGGAGCCGCCGTCGTACTTCGGGGTGCCCCAGGACACGGAGAGAGAATCCTTAGAGACGCCCGTGATCTGGAGATCCTCGGGGCGCTCAGGAACCGCTGGGGGGGGAAGGGATGGGTATTAGATATATATAATAATAATAAGGCAGGAAATATGATTAAAAGTAAATCCCAAAAATAAAAAACATCTTCTGGTATATATGGTGCTGTGCTACGTACAGATGGGGTCCTTGATGAGCACCATCTGCTCCGTCGCGATGAAGGGTCCCATCCCGATGATGTTCTCGGCTGCGATCCTGAAGAAGTACCCCTTCCCGTCCAGAAGGCCCTGAACCACGGCGTTGTTCCGGGTCACGGTGTACGACACCGAGGTCCAGCCCATCCGGTCCGACACTCTCTTCTCGATGATGTAGTTCGTGACGGCCGAGCCGCCGTCGTCCTCCGGGGAATACCAGGTGAGTTTACACGAGTCGTTGGTCAGGTTCTCTCCGGTGAACGGGACACCCACCGGACCGGGGACGTCTGGGGGGGGGCAGATTACATTTGTTACATACTATTTGTTATAACTACATTAACCCTATCACCTGGCTGTACCCTGTAACTCTTTTCTCTCTTTGTGTTAACTAATAATAATAATGGTGTTTCTGACGTACCGAGGACCTCCACGATGACGGCCTTCTTCCTCTCTCCGCCCTCGTTCTTGGCGGTCAGCGTGTAGATTCCCTGGTGCTGCCGCCTGCAGTCTTTGATCACCAGAGAGTTGGAGATGCCGGTCTTTTCCACCGCCGCCTCCTTGGGAACCTCTGCGTCATCGCGGGACCACGAGATCTCCGGCGCCGGCTTCCCCGACACGTAGGCGATGATCCGGATGGTGGCGCCGGCGTGGACCACGATCTTCTCTTTGACCGAGGCGTCCAGGTCCATCTCAGGGGCGACTGAAGGGGGGAGGTGGGGGTATTCAGTATAATATAGACATGAGATGCTGACACAGTTTTTATTCTGGTTTGTCTCTTTTTATTAGAAATACTTTCATTTAAGTTTGACTTTGAAGTGTGATATCAGACATTACCCAGTGTTATGATAAAAAACTAAGATAAAAACATACAAATATTAATAATAATCATTCAAATAAATAAAAACAAATAATAATAAAATACAAAATAAAAATGATACTAATAATGATAATAATGATTAGAAAACAATACAAGTATATAATAATAAGAAATATTAATCCAAATATAGTAATGTAAATGTTTAAATGAAGAATATTAATAATAATGATTAAAAGAAAAATGTAGTTAATAAGTAAAATAAATACAATAACAAAAATAATGATACTTAGGAAAATTGTGAAATATGAAAATGAGTAATCTTTATAAAAATGCAAGTTAAAAATATAAGCTAGGCGTGACGAGAGTTCTGGTATCGAGTGAAAGCCCTGGATCTTACTGGTTCTGTCTCTGAGCTCGATGAGCTCCGTCACCAGGCCCGGTTCTCCAGGCCCTGCAGGGTTCACGGCGCTGACCCTAAATCTGTAGAGCCCGCCCTCCGTCAGCCCGGCCACCACGAACTTAGTGCCTCGGATCTCCGTGTCCTTCGCCTGCAGACAGGAGCAAACATCATGTATCCACTGATGCCCGAATGTACTGCTACCGTTTAAAATACATTTTTAAAACAAATCTAGAATCTATGATTTTAAATAATTTTCCATTTCCCAAAAAGTTCCCCCAGCTATCTGATTGGCTCCTGGACATCATAACTCCTGCAGGTGAGTCCAGGTGTTGCAGGTCAAACATTAAATGAGCCAGGTATTATATATTTATGTCTCTTTCTCACCTTCTGCCAGCCTTCGTCCTCCGGCCCCTTCTCCTCTTCGTCGCTGCTCAGCATCAGCAGCTTCCTCTGTGCCTTCTTCTCCTCTTCCTCCTTGTTCACCTCCTTGAACTCCAGGATGTATCCGGTGACCTTCGACCCTCCGTCCAGCAGCGGTGGGATCCACTCCAGCTCCACCGAGGACTTGGTCCAGTCCATCACCTTCGGGGTGGGGGGTCCGGGGGGCACTGAGCAGAGAGAGGGGAAACCATCATGTATGATAAGGGTCGGTTTCAGACCTGGGTCAGTGTGATGAGCTCAGACTGACTATCGGCTTGGACCCCTGGGTTGTCCTGACTGACCTCAGAGCCCCCCTGAAATAAACCATCTATTTCTTTGGGTTCAATTCCTCGAGTGTCACTGTCGTAAATGATTACGTTTAATTTGAGACGATAAATACAAATCAATTAGCAAACGTGTGAGTTTAGTTTGAAAGAGTATGACAAATATTGTTATCGAGTGTAATTTGTACATTTAATCAGATTAATAACATTAACAAAGCACTTTTTTATCTCTGAAATTCAGATCTTTTTCTGCATAATAATCTCTCTGAATTATTATTGCTCTAATATTCAGTCATTATTACGACTCTGGTTTCCTGGGGGGTCTTTTATTCGTTACTGCAGGGTCTCAGCACAGGTTCATTATATATATTAGACTGAATAAATAACTGGATTTGATTGGGTTGAGCGATACATTAAGTTTCCAGGTACAGAGGGTCTCTTACAGATGGGGTCTCGGCACAGCGCGGGGTCAGAGGGCATTATGATGTTATATAGTTATAGAGGGTCTCTTACAGATGGGGTCTCGGCACAGCGCGGGGTCAGAGGGCATTATGATGTTATATAGTTATAGAGGGTCTCTTACAGATGGGGTCTCGGCACAGCGCGGGGTCAGAGGGCATTATGATGTTATATAGTTATAGAGGGTCTCTTACAGATGGGGTCCCGGAACAGCGCGGGGTCAGAGGGCATTATGATGTTATATAGTTATAGAGGGTCTCTTACAGATGGGGTCTCGGCACAGCGCGGGGTCAGAGGGCATTATGATGTTATATAGTTATAGAGGGTCCCTTACAGATGGGGTCTCAGCACAGCGCGGGGTCAGAGGGCATTATGATGTTATATAGTTATAGAGGGTCTCTTACAGATGGGGTCTCGGCACAGCGCGGGGTCAGAGGGCATTATGATGTTATATAGTTATAGAGGGTCTCTTACAGATGGGGTCTCGGCACAGCGCGGGGTCAGAGGGCATTATGATGTTATATAGTTATAGAGGGTCTCTTACAGATGGGGTCCCGGCACAGCGCGGGGTCGGAGGGCTCGCTGGGCAGGCCGCAGCCGGCAGCGTTCACAGCGATGACTCTGAACTGGTAGAAGCAGCCTCCCTGGACGCTCAGCACCTCGAAGTTGTTCCCGAGCGGCAGAGCGCCGATGGTTTCTCTGTTGGCTCTCGCCCAGCGCTTCCCCGACGCCTCCTTCTTCTCCACGATGTACGTCAACACCGAGGAGCCGCCGTCGTACTTCGGCTCGTCCCAGTTCACCGTCATGGAGTCCAGAGAGACGTCCGAGATGGTGGGCTTCTCACACTGACCCGGCACCGCTGTGGGGGGTTAGAGAGAGACGTTTAGCACAAGAGCTTTACGAAACACACTGGATAACTATTAACAAGTCTCAGAAATGGTATAAAAACAAGGTAACATTTTTAAACAATACTTAGAAAACTGGATAAATAAATAATTATAATCAAATTCAATAATATAAAAAATAATTAGACTTAAAAAAGAGAGGTATTTTGTACCGTTGCAATTCCACAAGTAACTCATCATATTTATTATATCAAATAATATATTAAAAAATAGTTAGATTAAAAACCAGCTATATTGTAGAGCGCTGCCAATGCTGAAAATGTACTAAAAATACATTCAAAATGTTGGTAAAATATATCAAACATATCGGCCGCTCGTCGCTGTAAAGGAAGGCAGGGAGCGCTTGATTTAATCACCAAGAGAAAAGGGCTCCGGTATAAAGAAGTGGAAGATAAACCTGATCTGAACTTTAGATATTTCAGCGTTAACTCACTGAAGAGGTTCCTGGCCTTCTCGGCCTTGCTGACCAGCGGGGGTCCGACCCCGAACTTGTTCTGGGCCATGATCCTGAACTCGTACTCGTGGCCCTCGGTCAGGCGGGTCACCACGTAGGCGCAGTCCTTGGGGTCGTTGGAGACGTGGACCCAGGACTTCCTGCTCTCCTCGCGCTTCTCCACCACGTAGTTCGTGATCTTCGAGCCGCCGTCATCCTTCGGAGCCGCCCAGGCGAGCCCGATGCGCTCAGCGAACACCTCGGTGAAGGTGACGGGACCCTCGGGGGGGCCGGGGGGGCCTGGGG
>NW_011367215.1:0-5635 GCF_000735185.1 Notothenia coriiceps
TACATGCCGCGCATTAAGTGGGCCTGTCTGTCAATTAATCCCCGGGCCATTTTTTCCCCCCAGTCCGTCCCTGGCTATGAGGAAGTGAGGCCGTCTTCTAGGGCTGTCCCAAATACCATTTTTCGGCCTCAAGATATTCGGTAGTAATCAGTTGCAAATATTCGGATATTTGGCCCGCGCGCGGGGGGAGGGGTTAATCAGCAGCGAACCGCTTCAACACGTGTATTTCGGTTTATTCACGGCATTCATTTTGTTATTCAAAAGTATAGTTTTTTTTATAGATATTTGTTAATGTATACAACCAAATTTGTGTTCTCTGAAATTGAAAAGGATATTGCATTGTGTTTGTTACTTTCGTTGCAGTTGTATATGTCATAAGTGTAATTTGGCTTGGCTTCCTATTTTTTATGGACATGCTATTATTTTGAAGGAGAGTCAGTGCTGTTGACAGGAAGTTGTTGCTATGGAAACAACGTGACGGAGATTAACGGAGAAAAGTCATATCTACACATAAAGAAGGAGAAAGTAAACAATAAAGTTTATGGTTAAGTGTTAGCACCCCCCGAAGAGGCACACGCTCTTACGTTGATATTGGAGATTTCAATAAATTCCATAAAAAACGAAAACAAATAATCAAATAACAAAACTGAAACCCGAATAGTACTCTAACGAACGAATATTCGGATATTCGGGTTCAGCCCTACCGTCTTCCAAACAGAAAGTTGTCGGTTCAACCTAGGAAGCAATTAAGAGTTTGCTCTCTTAGTGCAGTCGTACAGCCAACTGTGTGAATGTTGGCTTCCTTGAGCAAGTGGCCCCTTGCAGCCCCTGCCTCTGTATGAATGTGTTTGCATGTGTGAAAGCTGACTTGTATATGTAAAGCGCTTTGAGGACTCGTAAATATAGGATATAGCGATATATACATGAAGTCAATTTACCATTTGCCACTGATTTAATACAATACAAAATATATATGTTAACTTCCATATGCTGTCATTTTCTTTTCCCTTTCTTTCCCTGATATTTTAGCTTTTTGCCATGACATAATTCAGTATCAGAATAGAGACACTTAAGGAATGTATCCTGTCAAAGTTTTCAGCCCCTGAGCGCCGTTAGCCCACTGTTCGGCCCCAGAGCCATTGGAGCTGCAGCGCCTCAGGCTTGAATTTAAGCCGATCTGAGACAGGACATGCTCTGCTGCTAACATTAGATGCATAGCTTCAGCGCTTATGTTCCCAGCCAACCAACACAGAGCATACACAGGTAGGTTTAGAGTGTCAACGTGGAGCTCATCAGTAATTCATCATCCTCCATCTGTAGACTTTACTGAGGAGTAAATGAACTTAGTTTCTGATCCGATAGCACAGCTTCCTGTGAGGTGTGTGCCTTTGCTATCATCTCTCATCTTGCTCCCACTATCATCATCATCATCTCCTCCTCCTCCTCCTCCTCCTCCTCCTCCATTTATCTTCTCCTGAAGCTGTAGTGGGTGGCACAGGGGCGTTTTTCTCCATCTCACGCTCCTCTCCTGGGCCACTGTCCCCTGGGAGTCTCATGGTGCTCGTGTTGTGGAGCGTGATTTACTCCACCTCCATTTTTATTTGTCCCTTTCTTCATCCTTTTTATCCCTGTTCCCCACAGATCTAGTCACCTGCAGCTCTGCAAATCCATGTATACTACTGTTCCCATGATACCTCTCTCTGTTTGCTTTGCTGAAAGGCATCGAGTAAAGCAGGTGCACATAGAGGAATACTAACTAGGTTGAGTCAAGTTTGTTTGACCTTGTTCGAACGACATGGCTTCATGAAAATGACAAATGATGTCAACAAGCCATCCAGAACTGCACCTCTCTTCATAGTGAATCTGAAATTCAGAGTGTCATTTTAGGACAAAATGTTTTCTCCCAGTATCCTCCTGCCTCTCTCCCTTTGCTCCCCCCCGCCCTAAACACACCGCGTGGCCTCGTTTTGGCAGAGAGAAACAGAAGACGAGTACAAACACCCTAGAATAAATGCAGCTGAAACCTGCATGTAGGGTTCTCTGTGAGCTCAGGCACAGATTTAATGTTTTTGCAGTAGATCTGTTCTCATTACACACTTGGGCCCACGGGGATGGAGTGATGATTGCTGTGTTTTCGTAGCCAAGTAAGCAGACAACCTTTATATAGTGCAGGATTTGCATAAGACTTTAGGAAATTGAAGGAATGTGCTCAGAAGCAACATCTTAGTTTTTCAGCAGTTTGCAATGTATCGACATCTTTTTTACCACTCTTACTTGATGTTAGACGTGTTTGTTGTCATGTTCACGTGTTTGATCCTTGACTCATCAGGAGTTGCCTGCTTCCTCAATTTACCTAAAATATAATTCCTAAAAATAAAATATGATTGTAAATTCATTCCAGATCGCTGGTGGTGACCATTTTCATACCAGAGGTGATGTTCAGTTTTCTCTGGTCTGTGTTGAGAAATGCACATACAGTATGCATATATGTATGAATCAGACATAATACATTAATATTTAATTAACAAGTGCTGCAACAATCGTAGAAAAATGTCAATTTACGTGTCAATGAATAGTTCCATCTTGTATTATGTAAAAGCTAATGGATTTGAAATGCATTCTAATGGATGCCTGCAAATGGCTTGCTTTGTGATTACTAATTATAAACACAAAGAGTTGATTCCATTGACATCAATTAGTTTGGAATGTCAGAATGTATCTTTTTGATATTGCTTCTGAGCACATTCCTTCTATTTCAATCAAAAAGCTATTTTATAGATTGATATCTCTTTTAGTGTTAAAGAAATGAATATTACCAGCTTTCACACAGGTTCGGGCAAATGAACCAAATGCACTTAAAGATCCCTGGTGTATAACATGTAATCTCTTTAAACCTGCCACTCACCCGTGGACCCATCCAACTGTGCTGCCAGGCTTTCTGGAAACCAACTTAGGGCTGTTTTACATTTGAATAAAGATGTAAAGGCTGCCAGAAACACCAAGTATGCCAGGATAAAGCACAACATAATTTAAATAAAATATCCACACAATGTGCACATTTAAATATGATAGCGTTATTCAGTCATAAATACATTATGTCCAAGGTTTGAATATTTGATGTGACGCTAGCTATACATGGCTTCATAAATTATAAATGATAATAAAATAATCCCTATGTGATACTTAGATAATGATTTATCCATCTCTACGTTTGATTTAGGGCTGTATTCAAAAGAAAATATATACTTTAAGCTATACAGTTAATTATTAAAATATTAACTGTGACACCTTTGCAGAATTATTGCAACAAGAAAACTGCAGTGGAGTTCTAGTCTTACTTATAGGAACACTTTTAACTTATTTTGTAGGTTTTTAAAAACATTCTAGTAGTAATAACAACATTGTAGTCCTAAACATGTTGATCTGAGAATATGGTACCATCCCTATTCAGGGGGAGAAACCTGAGCAGTCCCTGGTTCCTAAGCTTTGAACTACCACACTGTTGTTAGCTTCTGTAGTTTTGTGGTCATGGTTTCATGGTTTTCAAGTCTCAACAAGTATCATAATCAGGAGGAATAATGGGAAAAACCACTAGATGAAACAAAACGTAATGGTTGTAAACAGTATTTGTCTCTTAAATACTAAGACCAAGTATTTGTTTTGTAGTTAACACTTTTCACTTTGCTTTTGCCAAAGAGGATAAACATGTTGTGACAGTTTCTTCTCCATTTATTTGTTCTTCTTCCCCACATCTCCTGCCCTCGCACACTGGGATGAAGTCTCAGCTTTGGTTGGTCCCACTTAACCCTGGAGTACACTTGCTGCCAGCGTTACATCATCTAACTAACATGCAGAGTGGAGGCTGCCAGTCTGCTTGGCAGGGCGCTTGTTTGCATGCAACAATTACACTTATGTCTCAACATTATTGTGGTCATGTTTTGTGGATGGAAATGCTGCAATTATAATCTTTAAGTATACATGCAAGCATATGTAATCAACACAAACACTCACACGTGTGTTTTCTTTTGTTTCTATAGAAATCTCAAACGGATCACACTCTGGTTCTCATGAGAGACATGCTAATTAAGCCAATCAAGGAAATGACAAAGAACAGACACAATGCAGTCACATGTCAGAGCCTGCATTAAGGAGGTAATCACAAACACCATCAGAGATTTCATGACCGTTAAATCATTAAGGTATTTAAAATATGAGTTGGTGAGGATGTGTGTGTAATTTGTGTGGCTAAGCCTTCTTTAATGCGCTTATCTCGCTGCTCCACCTTCCTCAGGGACACGGCTGGAGTACGGCTATGTGGTTTTAATTCCACCATGCGTTCATTGGTAATTGAATTCATTAAAAGGACAGCGGGCCAAATCGGCTGTTATTTCCTAGTCAGTCGAGGTTGCTAATTAGAAATGAACTCAAACATTGTTGTGGGTCGCCTTCGGGGCTTGTAGTCGTCGGTGTAAATCTCCGACGTGCCAAACAACAGCTCATAATTACTGCCACAGCTTTTCACTGTCATCATTTCCCGAGTGCTGAGTGGCGGCACGTCATCCCACTGCCCACATCATTAACATAATGTAAAAACAAAAACATTGCGATCTCCATTTGGAGCCCTTTAAAGCTTCAGGTTCCTCTGAGGGAAAGGCAGCTGAATGCATTTACACGAGTTTCAACAGGATGATGTAAAATATATATTTTTTCCATCTCAGGGTGTTGGGTTTTCATGCTCAGAGGCTCCCAGAGGAGGACTGAGGCTCATGCACTGTTTCTTTCTTTTGTTACACCAAGAGAATAAAGCATTGTGAGAAAGTAGAGGAATCGATGGAGAGGGGTTTCTGCTGCACCTTACAGAGAATAAAAACTCCTATTACAAAATAAATTAAGGTTTTGTTGATGAATGTTTTCAAACAGTAAACAACATTACTTTAGTTTCATTATCACATATTATTTGTATTGTTATGTTTCCCCTTTGTTACTGAATGTATTGCATTTTAAATGATATATTTTATTAATTGATAAATTGGTTATTCATTTTGATTGATGGTGGAGGTTCACCACATTCTAACTAAGTTAGGAAAACACACACATTCATACATGGCCCAGAAAACTATGAATGGCATTGTTATTTACAATTATGTGTGAATTATTAATATGTTGTTCTTTTATCTAGCGCACATATTTTAGAAAGGTATATCATATTTCTGAGTGCCATATAAAAAAAGGTGTATTATACACTAAACACTGCTGAAAGAAGAAGCTACTCAGTATTGATTGGTATGTGTGTGGTTTGAGAAAAGGGATATACACTCGGGGAGTATATTTTTGGAAGGGGTAGAAACAGGCAGGAAAGTGGCAGTCTAGTGAAGTTGCTAAGCAACTCCTGTTACCCCTGCATGAACATACGGAGATATGAATCAAAGTGCAAAATGACAAGAGAATTCTAGACCGTGCTATTGGAAGAAGATAGCTGGGTTTGACATTTATGGGAGAGACCGTGTGTGTGTGTGTGTGTGTGTGTGTGCGTGCGTGCGTGCGTGCGTGTGTGGGAGGGGTTTACACGCTCTGTTGCAGTAGCCTGAGACTACATCCATCCCTGCTGCTCCCACCGCCGCGCTGCACACATCCC
>NW_011367215.1:5665-6309 GCF_000735185.1 Notothenia coriiceps
TGCGTGCGTGCGTGCGTGCGTGCGTGCGTGCGTGCGTGCGTGCGTGCGTGCGTGCGTGCGTGCGTGGGAGGGGTTTACACGCTCTGTTGCAGTAGCCTGAGACTACATCCATCCCTGCTGCTCCTACCGCCGCGCTGCACACATCCCATCTGCAAAGATTAGCCTCAATTGTCGAGACTTGTACTATTTTTAACTGACCTAGCAAGCACAGTGGCCTACAAAGAGAGGCAGTGTTTCCGCCAGACCAGGGCTGAGAGGGCGTCCACCCCGGGAGTGGGGCCGTCCCTTATATATACTATCTCTTTACATATGCACACACACAATTTTGAATTGCGCCGTCCCTTATACTATCTCTTTACGTTTCCATGCCGACAGGGACACCCCTCCTAGCATGGTCCTTGGAAGATGCGGCAGTGTTTTTTTCTTTTTTTCGTCACAGGAACACACTTTGCTCGCGGCGAAAATAACCCCACCAGACTCCTTTGCCCCTCCAACAGAGGAATGTCCTTGTCCTTTTTCCTTTTCGTCATTTCAAGCGATAAAAACTCTCGATCTTCTCTCGAATTATTTATTTTTTAAAGTTACAGGCAACAAAATGCAGGGGATTTTTCCTGTCGTGGCTACCTTTTAAAAATACCACTTTT
>NW_011367215.1:9440-15320 GCF_000735185.1 Notothenia coriiceps
TGTTTAATCATCTGATTCGTCTGTACATTGCTGTTTTAGTCTGAGTTCTTCTAATTAGTGTCTACAGTGTGTGCCTATTGAGCTGTTTAGAGCCATGTGGGACAAAACCCGATCATGCCCTCCCTCTCACTGTCTAAGTGAACTGCTCAGAGTATTTTCCTATTTAATGTGTGTGGCAAAAAAATTATGACCATAGGGGCAGAGTGCTGCCATCCCCACCATACGTCATCTCACATCATTCAGAGCTGATTGGCTGTAAGTACGTGTGCCGCGAAAAGTGTGGTGTGTGAAGAGGAGGAGAGAGAGACGCGTCCTAAAACCCGGAAGTAAGCTGCGCATGGGTTCCCTCGACAAATAGCAATGAGATTTCTCCACAGGATTTTAGAAAATAGCTGGAAATAAGATCTGTGGGAAACGTACCTGTTAGATAAATGCACGTTTTGTTCAGCCGGATAATATCCACATGTCTACCCTACTTTTATAATTTTTGAATCATAAATCTATCGATTAGATTTATGATTCGACTTTTGAAACTACAAGAAGATAAGGAGGACTTTTATAAAAAAGTAATAGAGATTTTTGTCCAGAAGGATAGGCAAATGGACTTCATCTTCAAGTCAAGGTAAGGCCACAATTTTATTGAAAATGGTATCTTACTAAGAGAGAACAATTCAATATTTAAATGATACAATTACATTATTTGGTTATCCTTCTGTTGAACTGTCTGTTTAAAATTAATCGAAGCATCAGACAAAAAAAGCTTTTGAAAATATTATATTTTGATTTAGGTCAAAATATAATATTTGTAAACCTGAAGAGTCAGTGCCTCAGCAGCCATGAACCTCACTGCAAAAGCTTATATATAGACATCTAAGTTTTTTGTGCCCCACCACTTTTGTACATGAAAACGCCACTGATGAAGATTAAGCTTGAGCTGTAAAAACTCCTGCATTGTTAGAAGGGACAAATCAGACCAAAATGACACAGCAACATTTTTAGATGGTATTTTTTAAATCTAGTGGGTAGATTTCAAGTCTCCTTTTTCCTTTTTTGCTTTGGTTATTGCAAATGTTTTAAATGTAGCTTTTATTGATTAGGCTGGCTGTGTGTCATGGTTTTACACTGACCAATTAGTATCATTTTAGAAAAAGAAAGTACAGAATAATGGCAAGAACAACATATTTGACAGAGAGCTCAATAAATGATTTGCTCCAAGAAATATATATACTGTATATATACAATAATGACAAGGGGAAAGTTGTCTAGTTATTATCATCATCTGTTAAGACTCAGGCACTTAGGAGGTAGGACCCAATTGCACGACCCGGGAGACAGAGGTAAAGTATTTGTAAGATACTTTATTTTGATCAAAAACAGCAAAAATGAACAACAAAAAATGGTTTCTATCAATCTCTAGCTGAGATGACAAAAATGGAGAACAAAATGAAAATGCTCACGTAGTGAGTATCAACACTTTTACAAGAGCACATAGAGAGCATAGACCTGACTGGCAAGAGACAAGACCTTTCATGGCAAAAGACAAAAACGAACTGACACTGAACACTGGGAGACTGGGGAATTTAAACACAGGGCAACAAGACACAGGTGGGAATAATCAGGGGCGGGACTGACGCTGATTAGCACAGGAGACACAGAAGGGGTGACAGGTGAAAACAATCATGAAATTAGACACACCAAGGAAACTAACGACAGACAGGAAAACACAGGGAAAAAAGACCAGACATCACACAAGGAGAAAAGCAAAACACCCACTACCAGACACACAAAACTAAAAAGGTGACACAACACAAGAATCGTGACATCATCTTCACTGAGGTTTCAGGCCATGTATTGTTTCCCATCAAAATGATTTAATTGAGCTGTCATTAACGCAGCACAGGCTCATCGTCCCCCGGATGACGTGTCTCAGATGATGAATTAAGCAACTGTCAAACTCGATGACTCTCATGTCACCTTTTCAGGCATAAATCAGATGTCATGTGTCAGCTTACTTTAAAATGAATAGAGAACGCCCTTTTAGCCTGTGGACAAAGCTATAATGATGGATTTTTATGATGTATTCATTGAACTGACTGTATTTATTCTCAGTGTAGCTGCACTGTGTCCAGGCTTTGTGTTCTCCTTTCTGTGTGACCGATTTTCATTTTATTTCTTTTGCAGTTAAGCCACAGTGTTGCTCTTGTTTTGTCCCCTTGGCCTGTTCTTGATCCAATGTGTGGAAAAGGACAATTAGTGGATCAGAGGTTGGCGGCTGTGTCCTCCCTCTGTTTGTGTGTTTGTGTGTCTGTGTGTTAGAGATCAAAACCTTCGAACTTGTAATAGATGATTCAAGAGAACAATTTGCCGCGTTTCCTTTGTGTCCCTGACATCAATCTCTGTTAGTCTGGGAACCTACACATTTTCAGAGAGCAGAGATGAGAAAAATAGATGGCATTATTGGCTAGGGTTTGAAAGTCTTGCAAAGCTTTGGTAACTTTCATGCCTCACTGTATCTATAATCATTAGTATGGCCCTTATCACACACCTGCTCATTGAAAGATTTATGTTGTGGCTATTGACGCCTGAATATGCTATACAACAGTTAATTGTGATATATTAGAGATGTTTTTCGGCCCTATGCTTTTGTTTCTTGGTGTGTTTACTTTTCTCATTGCCGAATGTAATGGCCCAAATATAGACACTTTTGGATATTTCCAGCAGGTAAAATGCTGCAGCAGAGCAGCGTTTATTGATCCTTAACATCAATGATACAGTACATGTCAAGATTGGGTGTCACTATTTGGGAATCAAAGAATAGGGGGATCTTTGGAGACAAACCATTTTGTATCGATGTTCTGTATTCAAACAGAGATACATCCTATGTGAAAGCAGGCAGAGATACTCTGCAATACGGTTCAACCCCGAGAGTACAGTTTTGTTGTCTCAACTGAGGATATAGCTCTCTGCACTGTGAATTTGTCAAAAATAATCTTTGAGGGAGGTATCCGCCTATACAGACAATAAAAATGATTGCCAAGTTTACTAACTAATAATAACACTTGTCTGTTTATTGTCTGGTACACAGTAGGCATGTACAGAGGTGTTTCAGTAAAGGTTTATCAGAGGGGTGAACGTAGGGCTGCTCAAGTAATCGTATTTTAATCGCAATTACGAATATGGCTTGCAACGATTACGAAAACAACGTAATCGAAATAAAACGATTCTTTTTTTATTATTATTCTTTTTTTTCTTTTTCAGTTGAGTTATACTTAAAGTTCAGGGTAATCAACTGTTAAAAACATACTGTTCACATTTTTTTTCTCCAATAAATTGATTTTTTCAAAGTAAATGGATAATCGTTTTTAATAATCGTGATATCAATTATTGACCCAAATAATCAAGATTATGATTTTTGCCATAATCGAGCAGCCCTAGGTGAACGTGAACTATAACATATAGTTGTATGTCAGAAGACACAATTAATGAGCTGAAAAATGCTAAAATGCTCTGTAAATTATATTTTTCCAAGGCAAGTTTATTTATGTGGCACCTTTCAACATAAGGCAATTCAAAGTCCTTAACAAAAATGAAAGACATTAAGAGCATTATGAAATACTAGTTTTCAGGGTTTGTCACTATGAGAGTGAGATGTAATGTTATACATCATATTGGTTATGAGAGAAATATTAATAAGCGATCAGGTATCTCTGCAAGACATTTAAGGCCAGCTGTTCAGTCCTCTGTTACATTCCTCTCAAACTGAAGACAAGATGTAGACAACATACTGTACTCAAATGGCAATGGTTACAATGTGTTTGGAGTGAATAATTGAAAGCGATGTAGTGCAACACAACGGAACAATACCAGCTCTATGTCCTTTAACTTAGTTAGCTGCAGTACTCAATGCTGCGATGAGTTATTACCTGTGGATGGATTGCCTCTCTAGCAATTACTGTGTTCATTACTTTGGCACTACTGGCATTTTGAACCAAATACTTTAACCAGATATCATTAATTATGTGCAATTTCAGAACAATCTGAACATTCTCTCCCACACACTCATTAAACCTTGCCTCTGTGTCTCCATCACTCCTCTGCGTATTATGAGGTTTGTGTCCGAAGGCGCTGTGAAGATGGAGTAAGAGTGAACTGGATCTCATTAACGGCAATGAAGAATAACATAATGGGATGAGTGCTTGACACACACACCACACATACGTCATGGAATGGAAAAAAACTCAAACAAAACAATAAATCCCTTGTATTTCAAAAATCCTTTATATCGTTTGCATATTTAACATTAACACACTAAAACATTGTAGTCAAGTACATCAAGTCTAATTAAATGAGATATTGTACCGTTTCTGAACATATATTTCTCTAGAATCCATGTATCGTTCAACAGACTGACCACCAGTGATACTTTTGCATAATAAATACATTTAACACAGTTGGAAATCATTTAATTGATTTCTCTAATTGTAATCTCTTTCATCATTACTACATATTAATTACAACAACTTATGTGTTATTTATGTAGGTGTGTTTATCCCCACACACTCACATCACATACTGCTGTTATTTCTGCCTCTGAACCGGGACCTTTGTGTTGTTCACAGGCAGCCTGCTGTGAGCTCTTATCAGTCAGAAACGTCTGAAGCAAAACAGCGAGGAACACAGATAAGTTTAATCGCTGGTTAATTTGCTCACCTTTACGATCTCTGCTTTATCAGATGTGAGGGAGCGGCTGCAGCCTGATCAGCAGCCATGACAGATGGCATTTAACTGCCTGGCAAAGGGTTGGCCACTAGGACTCAATAAAGATGCCTCCTCTGATTAGTGTGTGTGTGTATGAGTGTGTATATACTGTATACAGTTAATGTGAGGTGCTGGATCTTTTTTTTATCTCCTGTGCGGTTCCATTCTATCTCCATATCAGTTTTCCTGCCATTGCAGTTTCCCTCAGGGTGAGATAGCAGCCAGCCCTATCATGAAATGTCATATTTACCTTCAGGTTACAGCTGTGCTGCCATAGCTAGCTTATTAAAACATTAACATTAAGCTTTACGGCTTTGTTTGTGCGCTACATGAATGTTAAGCTGATTGTTGGGGTCGGGGGGAGGATTTTGAATGTGAACAATGTCCTTCCCACACAAAAACAACTAAAACCTCACAGCAGGTCTGACAAATAAACAAATCTGCGCTATGAGTTACAGCAGCCAGCTGGATGCTCTTTAACTATGCATGAATGGTGGGACGTTCTGGGTTTGATTAATGAGGAAGCGTCCGTCACACACTGCACCAACATCACACACAGGGTTATTCATACAACGGAGCAAAGACAGAGAAAATACTAGAACTTCAACTATGCTCTTCATTTATTTTCAGTTAGAATAATATGTATTATAATATTATCATTATTATTATGTTATCTATTGTGGAAGTTGTATCTTTATGCTAAGTTCTGTATAAGGTTAGGGACAGGAAGTGCCCGACGTGCATCTTCATCGACATGCATCTTCATCATGGTTTGCATTGTTTAAATGAGAAAATCTGACACATTTAAAACACAATGTAGGCCTATGAAAAGACATATTACCTCCATAATGTAACTTTTCATCATTTGTGTTTCTTGTCATCTTATTGTAAAATCAACCCAGCATCTAAATGTATGTGCAAACCTTTGTTATACTTGCATAGACCAGGTCATAATTATAAAGTAACTAATACTTTGCTTTAGTATAGCACCTTTCACAGAAATAAAATTCCCAAAGTGCTTCACCTGAAAGTTAAGGGTTTTTTTCCTGACGAGATTGCTTGCAGGGACATTTTGCTTTTAATCAAGTTGTGCAGCAGACCTGTGTTGCATGTCCCCCCCCC
>NW_011367215.1:15332-24340 GCF_000735185.1 Notothenia coriiceps
CCCCCATTCACATACTCTCTGGTGGATGTTCTCAGTGAAGGGCTGGGACTGACAATTTCATACCTGGATAGTTGAGCTCAGCTCCAACTTCACTTAGTAATACTGAAGTCCAGACGTGTGTTCACTTTGACTTCCAGCAGATCATGAAGCATTCAATCAGAACTGTGTGTTTTTTATATTCCATTACCTTGCAATTATCTTGTGAGGTGTAAAAACTTTGCAGTAAAGTTGCCAGTGTAAAACTTTGTGTTCAGCCCGTATCTGATCTATGGGTCTCACAGGAATTCACTCAGGAGAGACGTGATGTATGGAATACATGTTTATTATCGGGTCACATTATATAAATGAACATAATGATGACAGTTTGTCAAACTGTCATCATTATGTTCATTTATATAATGTGACCCGATAATAAACATGTATTCCATACATCACGTCTCTCCTGAGTGAATTCCTGTGAGACCCATNCCATCTTGAGGTCTAGAGGCCAAAAATAAGTCTTTGCTGCTACTTTTGAAAATGCAAATGGAAGGAATAAAGTCTTCCTGTGAGACCCATAGATCAGATACGGGCTGAACACAAAGTTTTACACTGGCAACTTTACTGCAAAGTTTTTACACCTCGCCCGTATCTGATCTATGGGTCTCACAGGAAGACTTTATTCCTTCCATTTNGTGGGATATCTAAAACTGTGCCACGTCAACAGGGATCCGCTTCTTGACTCACACGTTAAAAACCATCCAAATAAAGCTCTGTAGGCGCTGATTTCTTTGCCTTCCTTGGCCGATTTATTTGCTTCCATATATTTAAACAAACAAAATAAACAAAATGATCAGGGTAACGTGAGGTCAAAGACTGTTCCGATTCCCCGTTCATTGCTGGAGACAATTTCCTCCTCACGCTCAGTCCCACCCCTTCCTTATATCACAGGTGTGGCTCACAGTAAATCAAAGTTTTCTCCGAATATTTAATTCGGTACTAATACATAAATGGAAAGAATATATTAAGATCTAAATTAATAAGAAAATAATACACTCATTGTCAACACAGAAAATGGCTCTAACAGGGAGACAGGGGAATTTAAACACATGACAATAAGACACAGGTGGGAACAATCAGGGGCGGGGCTGACGCTGATGAGCACAGGAGACACACAAGGGGTGACAGGTGAAAACAATCAGGAAATTAGACACACCAGGGAAACTACTGACAGACAGGAAAAGACAGGGAAAAAAGACCAGACATTACACAGGGAGGAAAACATGACAAGGAGAAAAGAAAAACACCCACTACCAGACACACAAAACTAAAAACGTGACACAACACAAGAATCGTGACAAAGTGTATTCAGTGAAGTGAGATGATATGGCACAAAATCTATTACAACTATTATTTTCCATAGAGGATGAATCCTATAGTTTTCTCATCTGTGCAGGTTTAGATATTTGGTATAAAGAGAGATTTCTTGAAAACACTTCGATAGATTGCTATGCAACTTGGTTCAGGCATGTCTATATTTTACTATCTTAAACATCTTTCTTCTCATTATCAAACCTACACAAAACAATGTACTTCTGCCACACTTATTTTTTAATATCTTCATGCTTGTAACACCATCAACTATTTTACAAAAGACCTTCTCTTACAACAGCCTTTCCACATTAACTATTAACCATCATTTGTATCCATATTCGGATTCCTTTACAAAGAGCATTCCAGCCTTACAGAGCTGCTAGCGTTAGTCATTTAGCCTTGTTTTATATTCATCAAAGTCAAAAAAGCCTTGTAAAAGATATCCTTGTTAATAAGGAACTGGAAAAACCTCATGTTGGTGTCAAGTTGCTAATGCACTTCTAGTCAGAAGCATGAGACAGGAATGTGTCTCATGCAGGCAACGTTTTTGAACATCTATTCCAATCACACACACGCACACACTCATTCACACGTTTCCAATTGCAGATTTGTCAGTTTACACTCTGCGGGTGACATCAAACAGGCACCTTCTGCCAAAGGGAAGCGCTATCGTCAAAGATGTGACCTTTCAGCTCCCTGCGACACCACCTTTCCTTCATGCACACAGCACAAACATGATGCTGCGTGTATGTGATGTGTCATTGGGAAGCAAGATCCGGAGTTAAATGTAATCTAATATAAATATAATTTAAAAATAGCAAAGGTTTTGTCTATTCCTGGTTTAAGTGGCTGGCTACAGCACTAATGGTCATTAATATCATCACATTATTACACATCTTAGTGTATTGTATTGAAATGTACAATTTATGCATGAACGTCAAAAAGGAAATGATATCGTTTGCCGTACAATCATTGAAATGTCAGTGAGTTTTTGCTTTACGCTGTGCGCGCTCCCGCGATTTGCAGTGGGCAATGGGCACGCATAACACGGCGCCACAGTTCACGAGCTCCCCCCCCCGTTGTGCAGAACGACGGGTTAATAATGGATTTTGACGGAAATTTTAAGATCCTGTCCGTCAAAATGACGGGCAGCGAAAAAGTTTAGCGCAACCTCTGCTGTGGATATAAAAACACATTTGTTTTCCATTGGTTACTCCATCAGAAAACACCATGGAATACTAGTTGAATATTGATTTGTAGCCTATATGTATAGAGGGCAATTGATCATGCTTGCTGCACATTATCCATATTTACATTTGGTGAAAAAGTATTGTGACTATGTTCTTCTCCATATCACCCATTACAACTTGAGAGAGTGGAAAAGTAGTAGGCTGCGATGTGCTGCAGCCGTGGAGAGCAGACTGGCGCGGGAGTGAAGCTGCTTCGTCTCATCACAGCAGGAGACTGACAGGTGGAGGAGAGTCATCTTTCTAAAGTCAAAGCTGAAAAGAACCTCTACTTGTCCTCCATCAGCTTCATAGTTGGCCTGCTTGTCTAGGGCAAACATCAGCAGTCAGGTTTCTTTTCACCTCGCTCTCGAATGCTCTCCTGCATTCAATGCTGACGTTCTGCCAGGCAGCAGCAGGAGGCAGAACAAGGTTCACACTGCCAAGAGGTGCAGCACTTTAACAGAACTTCCTTTTTTTCACTTTACTGAACAATCCACAACCCTTTTAAGATATTTTTTCCTTCACCAGAAAGAACTTTCAGCACCCTGTTCCATTCACAGACTGATTTTAAAAAGCAGTGGTACAGACAGTATGCAGTGTAGAGAGTAGAGTAGGGTGGTGGGGGTTAAGACCGATGAGCTAAAGGAAATTATAAAAGAGGTATCATACATTCACAAACCCACGCACAGTTCCAGCATACTGTCACACCTTCGGTCAGGAGACTAATGAGTCAAAGAAACAATTGATCCTCTGAAACAGCCTCAGACTCTATTCATCATTATATTTATATCATTGTGGCGTACAGAGACTAGGGTTGACATTTCAAAAGACTTGAGAATAATCTATTTTCTGATGATTTCTCTCTTCTCTCTGGCAACCCTGCATGCCGCCACAGCAGAAGGTCATCGCACTGACTTCCTGTGTCACATTACCAGAGATACATTCTGTAGTCTTAATGTCTAACAATCCCTCTATGTGTAGACTTGTGTGTTTCAATAAATAATGTTTGGTTAACTAAATAACTAGGGCATAAAGTTCCTAGAAATTCTGATGTAGAGAAACAGGGTGTAATGTCACCACAACAATAGAAATTATTATCCCGTTTTGTCTTTTTTTCACATTTTCTGAGAGGAGAAATATCAAATTCAAGCACCACACATATTAAATATTCACATCTGTTTCCTGTAGGTTGCCAGATTGCTAAACGTCAGCAAGAGCTTTTAATTACAATCTGGAAAAGTCTATTTCCTTTTCTGCTGAATGTAATGTGGATGTATTTCTAAGGTTAGTAATAAATGTCAGTATCTAGCTCTCAAAGCTCATCTTAATCTGGGTGCCAGAGGTGATTTATTTACACAGTATTCTGGGGATTTATGTCGATGTTATGTCTGCAGATATATTGTAGCCTTGCAGACGGGTTGCTGCTGTTTTAAGGGGGAAACAATGATATTTTACTGTACACTCTTAAAGGGGGAATTGCTTGTCGGTCATGTCTGAAGGTTTAATGAGCTCCTATAAAGTGAACCTGTATTTAGGGAAATCTGTATCTGTATAATTTCAGTCATCTATCTTTAAGGACAGTTAAGTATGTTGTTTACTGCACTCTATAATTATAGTTGATTTGAATCACTTCAAAGCAGGTGGTAATGTGTACTTAAAAAATGGCCTGAAGTAGAATACTGGCAGTGTGTTAATGCATGATGTTGCCAGCAAAACATGTATGTGGAGAGGTGTTAAATAAATTATTTTTGATACAGTAATGGACTTCAATTTGACACGGACATAAGCAGGAAGATGTTATGTAGCCTACTGTGTGTTGATTAATTTGTTTCGATATATACTAGGGCTGCTCAATTAATCGTATTTTAATCGCAATTACTATTTTGGCTTGCAACGATTATGAAAACAACATAATTGAAATAAAACGATTATTTATTTATTTTAATTTTACATTTTTTAATTCTTTTTTTTTGTATTGGTTTTTCAGTAGAATTATACTTAAAGTTCCGGGTAATCAACTGTTAAAAACATACTGTTCACATTTTTTTTTGTTCAATTAATGGATATTTTCAAAGTAAATGGATGATCTTTTTTAATAATCGTGATATCAATTATTGACCCAAATAATCGAGATTATGATTTTTGCCATGATCGAGCAGCCCTAATATATACCCGCTGGTACCATATCAACCTTCTCCCTGTCTGGTATTGAGTTTGATTGGCAGCGCCAGCAATATTCAGTGAATCCCTCTTATCTACAGTATAGCCTTGGCCTCACCTTAGTGGTTGATATAATCCCACATCTGGATGCACATCACAACACTGGGTTCAAATAAACAAGGTTTTTCAGAACCATGCTAATAAAAACTGTCATGGCAGAAATATAATGATTTCATTGCACAGTTCTTGATCAGGTCAGGTCTAATCTATGCTTATAGTGTCTGGGCAACGGATTATCGTCAAAAAGACTGCTGGAACATGCTCAATTTATGAAAAGGAAAAGCAGTCGGAAAATGATTTAGAGATGACCATAAGATTTGATTTTTATCTACGATTAGAGCTCAGTAATTAAGAGGTTTGGACCAAAAAGCACTGCTCAGACATACAGGGAGATACTGTAGTAGCGGCTGCAACAGGACACACACAACCAGAGTGTAGGGTCCTGTCTGTTTTTAATGTTTAGGTCTGCACAAGGGAAAAAATACACATTTTGATATATATATTCCTCCTCACTCTGGAGCGATAGGCAAACATTTGACTATAAGGAATAATCTTTAAAATTGCACAACTGGAAATTATACTGTTTGATAACTCTGATAGGAGAATTTCAACCAAAGATACATACAGAGAACCAACAGTGTACGGTTGGGTTCCAAAAGTCAATGCAGACAACTCACACTGCCTGGACAACACATCTCACATGTACTTCATCCAAAACAACCACAACAGCATGTTAGGAAGGGAGGAGAAGGGGTTTTTAAGTTAGTAAAGTTTCAAAGTGACAGTATGGGAGAACAATGTATTCAACATGTGTTAAATAATTAGCAATCTTATCTTATTACTGCATTACTTAAGTGATTTAATTTCTGTATCCTTCCTCTTTTTTTCTTCATTAACCTACATTTTAAGGGGGGAAAATGGCAGCAGAAATATCCACTACAAACTAACTAGTAGTTAACTAGTAGCTAATGAATAACTTCTCTTACCTGAATCAACGTGTTGGTGGGTTTTAACAGAGAGAATATGATCTTATTCATGTGGCGTTAAGTAAAGCTATTGCTTTGAAAATGAATAGTAGGCAGGGGAAAATGGGACAGGAAGACTTCTAAAAAGTGACTTACATTGATATGCAGCATGAGGGCTGAGATATGAAACTTTATTGTTCCAGGAGCACTAAATGTGTGCCGAGAAGATGGAGCTTCACAATCAACCGTGAATTACACAAGAATCCATCGTGGAATTCTAAATTGTGACTCGTAAAATTGGAGAAGATCTTCCTCTATGATACTGAGAAAATGATTGCAGGTACAGTCACTCGGCTCTACACAATCTGTTATCAGTCAAAACATTAATCTTTTAAATGAGCTGGAATTAGCATTTGAATTAGCCGAGAAGCAAGATGCAGAAGAAAGGAGCAGATGGAGAGGGAGGATTTAGAGGAACCTGATAGGATCTGAGAAAAAATAGTAAAGGCGAGTAAATGAGGCACAGATCAGAATAGTAACCAATGATGATTAAAGCACATTAAAGCGTCACTGTGTAATTCATCCCAAAACCATATGGCTGTTCTCTGCATGTTTCATACTTGCACTCCGGACTCCTCAGATAAAAATGGTGATGTATTGGGTTTTTATACAACAAGAAGTCTGCTGTCATCCACTGAAAGCAAAGAGAAATGAATGCCAACTTTCATCAGTCATCAATCTGTCCATTGCTGCTGCACTCCCACACCGTCTGTCTTCATCTTCCTCGTTTTAAGAAAAGACTTCAGACGCCCTTCGGTATAGGGTTGTTTCTCTGCAGTCTCTATCACACGTTATCTCTGAAAACTGCCAAAAAAACAACTGAAGAAAGTGTCTATTGCAAGAAATGGAGTCCACAGTGCTTTAGTTTGTGTAGCAAGTTACTACAAGGAGAAATGAATACATCTCTTCATCTCACTCACTCTATTAATCCTTATCTGTTACGTAACTATTGCTTCAACCACTGACATAATATATGCTTGTCTTTCAGAACGTCTAACTTGGATCATTCCCTTTCTCTTTGTTATGAAAAAGGCGTGGGAAAATAATCTTTCAATTTTCTTTTATGTATTTGTAAAGAGAGATAGTTGAACATCAGACTCTGCAGGTTTCCATAAGAAAGGCCTTTCTTACTCAATAATAAGCTTACGCTAATCTGGAGTATTGCTCATGATTGTTATGATTCATAAAAAGTCTATTGATTGAGAGACTTAAGCCAGCAAGGTGCTTATTCTAGTTTAAAAGTAAAAACCTATTATGTCAGGAGGATCTGTGCCCATGTCTAATCGTCAAAGTATGTTTTTTGTTTGTTACAGAGTCTTATACTCTACTATTTAAAGGTGTTCTATCATGCAAAATGTACTTTTTGATGTCTTTTATACAGAAATATGTGTCCCCGGTGTGCCAGGGAACTCACAAAGTGTATTTTCCTCCGTACCAAAATCTCTAAAAACGGGGTTGCAACGGTAAATCAGAAACGTTGCTATCAGAAACAATGCGCAACGTGTTTTGGACATCATATGGTCTTTGTTTATATTATGAAGCATCGCTTCACTCAAGAGCTAACCTGTACTGGAGAGAGTATGTGTAAAAAAGCAGGAAATAAAAAGGAACTCACCTTCCAAGAGAAAAAGCATTTGAGCTACATACTGTTTCAAAAATAATCCTTGAAGCGGTTTGGAACATGATATGGTGTTTAATCACGGCAGCATTTACTGTAGCTGCATCTGAGCAGAGCAGACAGCTCGTCACAGAACTCACAGTATGCCTGTGTGCTCAAAAGGGGGCGGGGCCAGCAGAGAATCAGCCATTCTCTAACAGGGCTGAAATAGAGGGATGTGAGGCATGTTTAAAATGTATGATCTGTTTGGCAAAACACATCATAGGTATGTTTTTCATATGTGTATATATCTGATACCCATAATATATGCCTAAAAATAGCATGTTAGGGGATCTTTAGAGTCAAGTCATCTGGGTGTCCATTAATTAAGTATTACCTCGAGTGTCATCAGTTTTCAGATATTTAAGTTTTTTTTGGTATATACTCCAGTTGAAGTTAACAGTAAATGTTCCTCATACTGGTTAATGGCATACTTATAAAATGTTATTTTGAATATAATGAAAGGTCTCCAAGTTTGAAAGTAACCTTTATAAGATCCCCGAGGGAAATATTATGAAAACGTATTGGTTTCCCAAACATGACTTTGTTCGTTGGTATCGATCCCGGATATTAATCATGTTCTTTATGAATAAACCATTAGTATGATATTGATTACTTCTAGTGCATTGTCAATATTATATCCAACTTGCTTATAATGCAGAGGCAAAGATAATAATTTTCACTGAGCCAGTGCAGAAAACAACAGAGATGATATGTTGATAAGACTATTGATCAATATCAATGACTCAACAATTCACTTCACCTTCCAGCTTTAAAAACTCAATTTCAGGCCTATACTCTGTTTTGGAATAAAGTTGTCTCTACTGCAACAATATGTAGGAATAAAGTTGTGTCTCTACTGCAGCAATATGTAGGAATAAAGTTGTGTCTCTACTGCAGCAATATGTAGGAATAAAGTTGTCTCTACTGCAGCAATATTTAGGAATAAAGTTGTCTCTACTGCAGCAATATTTAGCTGCTCAGTGGTGGAAAACAGTGCAATAAGTGACTGGCTTCAAGAGTGATTTTGTTTTGAAGACAACAAAGCAAGTCGTGGCCCGAGCAGTAGCTCCAAGGAGAGCTGCTTTCATTTTCCTGTTTCAAAACTCCCTGGCAAAGAAACCATCTTGAGGTCTAGAGGCCAAAAATAAGTCTTTGCTGCTACTTTTGGAAATGCAAATGGAAGGAATAAAGTCATGAAGCTCAGCGCAAGTTCAGACAGGAAGACCTATCACTTCGTAGTGCACGTCATGGCAATACTCGCTCCCTTCACTTAAGGATAGGGAGCGCCACTCCTCAGCAAACCTATCACGTCCCTCTATTCACAAGCCTAATCATCGCACCTGGTAATCCCTCTATATATGCTCTCCCCTTTTCTATCAGCTGTCTTCCAGGTGTCAACGCGCAAGCAGCAGCAGGGCTTCGTCCCAGCTCCGGGTATATATTCATCAGCTCCGCAGTCTTGCGGATTAAGCTACAGGCGGCGTTCCCCAGTTGGCTGGCGGTCCTAGCCGGTCACCCCGC
>NW_011367216.1:0-5432 GCF_000735185.1 Notothenia coriiceps
AATCTGTTGACATAATACATTTAATTAAAGTCTATGTTTCAGTTTTTTCTGTGTCCACTCTACAACTTCAGTGGGAGAAAGAAAACACAGCTTAGAATGCAACCATTGGTTGCTAAATTGTTATGACATAAAAAAAGCAATCAGATCTAAAATAGGATGACCGATGGTTTTCTGACTGATTAAGCCATCAATGGAGGTGTGACATTATCTTGTTGCAAATGTTGTTGGTCCATGCAACAACTTTCTTATGAAGTTCATGCAATCATATAAATAATCACCCACTCAGCCACATCTCAAACTGACTATAACTGCTGTACATGGAGCTAAACTCACAGCCACACTCCTGTACTCCTACATCGCCAATAGATGTGTGCTACTGAGGGGATTCTGTTCACTGGTATTTTTCATATGAACAACCTTTCAAATCTCTAGTTCAGTTTATCTGGCGACCAGGAGAAAATAAAGAGACATTATTGCATTTGAGTTCTGCTCTGGTTCAATAATCAAGAGGAGTAAACATGGAGTAATATGGACTTTTACAAATATAACATTTGGTGAGCGTGATTCTGAATCATAAGCGTGACAGAAGAGATCAAATTCTGTTTGCTGACGGCAAGTGATGCTGCTCTCATGAGAATATTTATCCTCTCTAGTTTCACAAACCGCTCACAAAATGATCAGCAGCAATATTAATGGGTACTTGTATATCATTAGAAGTCAATGTAAGCCGCGTTCAGCTATGTCAAAACATCTGCTTCCTTTCACACAACTTGTGCAGATGAATCCAAGTCTCTTTTATTCAGTTGTATGAATCTTCTTGCTATCTTAATAAAAAGTAAAAAAGAAACTTAATGTTTTAGGAAACATGCATGTGTCTTTGAATTAGTACATTTACAAATTGATTAATGACCCTAACATTAAACTGAATACGTTGTGTGAGAGTTTGTTGATATATATTTTTTATATAGTTGTACTGTTGTTGAATGAGTCAAGCATCTACTTCCATTCATCAAGACATGTCTTTGTTTTTTTATTCTTTTTCACCTTTGAGGCATGAATGAAAGGTTTTGCGACTGCAAACTGCAAGCTTTTTCTGTCAATATAGAACCCATGGAGGAATGTATTGCTTCAATCAACTACATTTACTATAAAAAACTTGGTTCAAATCCACATAAAAGGTGAGAAATGTACCCTTAAGCTGCATCAGCATCTTTCTTGTTCTATTCTGTTTCCAGTGGCTTTTGCAGGCATGATATAGCATAGCAGCAAACCAGATTTGAATTCATGTGCCGTTCACTGGAGGACAAAGACTCAGTGAAAGGTGTGAGAAGTGCATTATTGAGGCTACAAAGCTTTGATTGCCAATTAGCACCTGTCAGCTGCCTGCTGTCGTTGGTGGCAGGTAGCGCTCCGCGGCGAGATTAGCGCCACCTCGACTCAGCGCTCATCAGGTTTAGCAACACTCCTCACTCCTGATCACCTCAGCTCTCACTCTGTCACATCATCTGATCCCCTTCAGAGCCCCTCCACAGAACACATGATGAAAGCACCCCGCTGACGTGTTGATGTCACAGCGACACACACACACACATACATACATACATACATACATGTGCTACTGTGACAACTGGGGCACATCCCGCATGTGCTGAGGAGTTGGGGCCAGCGTGCATTAATAAAGTAACGCCTGTCAAACGACTTTGTCACTGCGCTCATTGAAAAGGAAGTCAGCGTCAGATTGTCGTCTTATGTAAAATGAGCATCAGGGGCTTTTTTTCACTTCTTACCTCAAAGAAGGACTGCAGGGAACGGCTTCTGCATCTCTTTCATTCAGTCACTGCAGGCATGAATAAAACATGAGCTGCTGTGTGTGTCAGGTGTGAGAGGGAATGTGGAAAGTAACATCTTTCACTGAGTGTGTCTTTAGTGTGCCAGAGAGTGAGCTGCTCCTGGTGAGGTTTGAACCGAGCCTTCCTCCCTTTGTCCCAACCTGTTCACTTCAACAACGTTCACACTTTTGTCTTATGGTCCTGACACACCGAGCCGATCTTCGGCGTCAATAGATGTCGGGCCGTCAATGAGCGTTGTGTCGCCCTACTCAGATTGGTGTGTCCCGCACCGTTGTGTCTTTTCGGCCGTGCCGACACCTTCCGCCGCCGATTCGACATGTTGAATTGGCGGGCAGTCGGCCAAAGAAATCCCTCTGATTGGCTGTTCAGCTAGCGAATCAGTGCATGAGAAGCTAAATGGAAGTGAGGGACCCAAACAAACTATTAAGAAGGCAAATCTGAGATTTCATTTACCTCCAGCTCTCGACACAGGTTCGGGAAAGCCCCATGAGCTTCTCGTTGTAGAGTGAAAATGGAAAGTACACGCTATTTGTTGTTTGTTTGTATCACGCAGTCTGTTCTTCTTCTCTCGGTTATCACGCAGTCTGTCTTCCGGTTGTTGCCTCTTTTGAATGACGAATACACACTATCGCCGCTGCTGGTAAGGAGAGTTATTGCTACTCACGCATGCACAGTTTGTACGTGCTACTTACAAATAGCCATCGGCTGAAGTCTTCGGTGTGTTCCAGTGCGACACATGGCCAAGACGGAGGAGACGTGAGGCGACGTGAGGCGACGTGAGGCGACGTTCCGTCGGGACGTGTTCTTTGGTGTCAGTTTGGTGTGTAAGAGGCTTTAGTTGCAATACAACATATAAAGATATATTAGATTTATTCTGTCACTATGGAAACTTAAAGTGATTATAGCACATTCAACAACACCCTGCCATTGAAGTCTTATACTTAGTAGAAATGTGAAAACACATTTCTTTCTGTTAACAAATGCAGTTATCTTCACTATCACTAGTAATATTGATGTTATTAACTAGGGAAAAGCTCAAATGCTCATTTAATAATGTTTTATATATTATATTTAAATAAAATTCAATTTAATGTCCTATATATTTTTCTTTATATATTTTGGATGTAAAATCTTAATATATAAAGTCACTAGTAACTAAAGTTGACTTTATTCAAATGTAATTCATTTATTATTTTATTTTTATTATTTGACAACACATTATACATAATTGTATTAGGTTAGTTGAAAGCAATAATATGAAGTTGAAAGTTTATTTTTGGTTTTAACTAAACAAAAAAAAACGTTTAACTAATGCCAACGTTTCATTTTCTTGAGTGCATAAAATAGTGGAATATAATGATAAAGCAGCATAAAATGGAAATGAAATAGAAAAAGAAAATAGAATCCAATAATAACAACAAATTGGCTTAGAATGTTTTAATTAAATATAAGTGATTAGTCGTATTTATTTTGATCATCATGTTTATCTATTGAAGGTTACATGTTCCTTTGAATAGCATTCTGTCACTGTGCAGCAGGGAGTACATCTCTGATGGTCCAGACTGTTCCCAGTCGCATCATGGAGGAATGTTATTTCATTTAAGTGGCTAGTCAAGTTTTAAGGTCCCTTTCACCCTTGATTTAGGGTCAGTGACGGAGCATGCTGACACATCCCTGCCTCATGTCTGATGGTCTCTGATCTGCTCAGGGTCATTGGGAATATTCCTTCAGATGCTACTTAAGTTTATGTGTAAAAAAAGGGCAAATAGGAAAGGCCTCGGCTGCCACTGGGGGAAAGGGGAGGGAGGTGAGTGCGGATGAAATGTGAAACAAAGACCACCTCCCCCACAACCTTCATCACTCCTCTCTCATGGCCCGCCGCCCCTGGAATAGCCGGGGCTGGCGCTGGTGAGTGACATCATCTATATCTAATGTGATTGTGGGCTTGCAGAGGGGCAGCCAGTTTCATCAAGGGGCTTTGTTGGCCCTCACATCATGGGAACAAAACAATCCTGCTTTATCTAAGCCTGCTGTCCTCCGGGCCAGCCGGCAGGGGGAAGGAACAGAACAGCGTCCACACACAGTGTTTCTCTCCATCATATTTCTTGTGAGTGTAAGAACAAAGAGGGATTCATAAGAAGCAGCGTGCCACCGGGAGCCCTCCACTGGAGAGGAGCAGTCATCACTGTGACAAACAGAAATGACCCCAATATACAGTATATGGAACTGTATGCAAAGCTGTGACTCACCACTCACTGCCATGATCACAGCAGACTGCTGTTAGCCAGCTATTACTGCAGCATGCTGATGCTGTTGTCCTTTACAAGAGGCTGATGTGGAGAATCTAATGATCCTACCTACTAGACATTTGAACATTAATCCAAAATAGTGCTAAACGCTTATTAATTGTAGTAATAATATCATCTTTTTGTAAAACTGAATTAATCAAATGACCAATGAAAAAGTAATCCTAAGGACGGGCCACTGCACTGTGCTGCAGTATGGAAAAGCTCTGACTGGCTGCAGTGATTGATTCCAGACTGCTGTGGGGACGGTGAAGGCTTTTGGAAGGCCACCGATCATCAGTGCTACCTCTGAGTTTTATTCTGGAAAAAGTAGAGAAAGCACTGTGATTCAGCAAAGTGCTGGTTCACAGACCACAAACCACCTCCTGTTTGTCTATTTTTTCCTTAGTCGTGGGCCAGGAAACACTGCACATTTTTCAATTTAAAAGTAATCATAGTAAATGATGTTCAATCAGGAGAGACGTGATGTATGAAATACATGTTTATTATCGGGTCACATTATATAAATGAAACATAATGATGACAGTTTATAACAAGTGAATGAAATGGTGTTTGGCGATTAGGCCCAGGTTTGGTAGGAAAGTCATTCGGGAAGGGAAGAACCGTTTCCGATGAACCCCCCCGGGTCTAGACACTGGTGGTGGTGATAAGTGGTTAGGTCCGGTTGGAAGGGAGAAGGTTAAGCTTGGCCCTGAGTTGGAAGCAGGAGGCGAAGGGGTGGAGGAGGGTTGCGCGTTGACGCCTGAAAGACAGCTGATGGAAAAGGGGAGAGCATATATACAGGGATTAACAGGTGCGATAATTAGGCTTGTGAATGGAGGGAAGTGATAGGTTAGCTTGAGGAGTGGCGCTCCCTATCATTTAGTGAAGGGAGCGAGTATTGCCATGACGTGCAATACGAAGTGATAGGTCTTCCTGCCTGAACTTGCGCTGAGCTTCATTTCAATCAGGAGATACGTGATGTATGAAATACATGTTTATTATCGGGTCACATTATATAAATGAAACATAATGATGACAGTTTATAACAAGTGAATGAAATGGTTTTGGCGATTAGGCCCAGCTTTGGTAGGATGTCATTCGGGAAGGGAAGAACCGTTTCCGATGAACCCCCAAAAGAAGTGAAAGTATGAAGTACTGAACGTGATGAAATCTTAGCTTGTGGGATGCAGTGGAAATCTATGGATGAAATGAGAGGTTAATACATGTGGGGATTTAGACATACTGATGCCTCCTAGGCATCCTCCCTGGACGTACAGGGCTTCCTGGACGTACA
>NW_011367217.1:0-3272 GCF_000735185.1 Notothenia coriiceps
GGTGAAGGGAATGAGCACTTTTACAGCCTTTTTGGCGAGGTGGGGGAACTCGGTCTTCACAGACAGCCACAAGTGGGCAAGTGTCACTTTACTCGTCTTTTTCTCGTTCTTTTGTGTCTCACGCTGCGCCTCCCCTGAAGCTCTCTGGCGCCCCCCAGGGGAGGCGCGCCTCACACTTTGAAAACCGCTGACTTACAGTATCTTCTTGATTTTTTATATTCTATATTTCTATCGTTGACCTTCTACTTTCCCCCTATGAAAGTATGTACTCATGACCTTCTACTTTCCCCCTATGAAAGTATGTACTCATCAAATAACATTATTCAACAAAAATAATTCAATAACGTGCTTTAACCACTAGGCGGTGCACACAAGGTACACACAGCATACTAATAATAACTTTGTATTATTAGTGTAGTACACTTATGTATGGATAACATCTGAATATGTGTAGTTTAATTCATGTTTTTACATAATTTTACATGATATTGCTATACTATTTCTCATGTTTTATTTCTACACATTAATATCTGATTTGTAAAACATCACAGACAGAAAGGCATATCCGTCATTTAATGGTAAGCTATTGAAATTGTGATTCCATAGATGTGTCTCCCATCACCCAAATCCCCTGACTATTCTCTCAACTCAGTATTTACATTCTTATATTCAAAGAAAATCAGTAATATCTTTAAAAATAACACGTCCTTTTCCATCAGCTGTGCACCGTTATGGTGTAAATATAAACTATCTACCAATTGGATCAAATATAGAAGTCAGCCGAATTACAATTGATACTGCAAGGACACGTATTTTGTGAAAAGAAATGCAAGATGTTGTTTAAAATGTATGATCCACGTCACATATTCAGTTTTGGCGGCAGTTCTCCTGTTTGTCCAGAAGTCTTCTCATCATTATAAATAAAGAACTACGGCAGATATGTAATATGTAATGCAGCCGAACCGTGTATTACAATGCCGTTATGTGATGACTTCCAAAGAGAAAAGCAAGAACACTCGGAATAAATTAATAGAATGGTTTTGAATAATAGATGAGAGTAAAATCTACGTCACTTTACAGCCCCGCCCACTTTTGAGGAAACCAACGCTGTCATTTGAACGGCGATCAAGCCTGAAGCCACAGAGCTCTTCTGTTTCTGTCCTTTCTTCTTAGAGGAAGTACAGAAACACGTAACTCTGGATTTCTTTTAATGTTTGAGGTGCAATAAACGACACAGCAGCTTTTTGGCATGTTAAAACTATTATTTTCTGCCTCGCTCATGAGAGTAACAGCTGGCGAAATTACAGCCTCGCCTACTGATTTCAAATTTGTGCTCTAAAATGATATTTATAAATGACTATTATCATTATTATAAGCAAGACAATAAATGGCAAAGATATGTAGAAAATAAACGTATTTAAGATACGTTCATAAGAAATGTAACGTGGGAGAAAATATGTTTCGAGAAGATATGTAGAAAATAAACGTATTTGAGATACGTTCATAACAAACGTAACGTGGGAGAAAATACGTTTCTAGCTCAACGTAATTGAGAATGCAGTTTAGTTCTGTGGGAACGTAATTTTTAGGAGACAGGGTTGGTTGGAAGAGTAATTATTTCTAAAGTGTGTGGAAGGTTGTACCAATGATCAGAAAGACAAATAAATACTTTCTAATGTCATAATAAAAGAGTTTGAAAGGGACTAAAGTTGTACTCAAGTATATGACAAATATGGCCTTTACAAGCGCCAATATTTAAACAATGTTGATGTCTTTATGTTCAATATTTATTATAGAGAGGGCTAGGGCAACCCAATCTTACTATACAGGAAACCATGGTGAGTCAGACAATCAAAAGCCATACATCTAAAGGAGGGACCACAAGACAAGGGGTTTACATATTGAGGCAGCAGCATATAAATGATATCACGATAGTCCAGAAGTGATAAGAAAACTGCTTCAGTGATGCTCTTCCTGTTAAAGGAAGCTTGTGTTTATGTATCAGACAATTCTCTGTTGTGAAATGTTTACAAGATTAGCAACATGGGTTTTTAATGTAGTTTCTTCCTTATAACGAGATGGCAAGATAGCAGAGGGAGCTTTAAACGTAACGAAAAAACTTTCTGAGCTCTTAACAAGAGAAAGTAACAACTGTTTCAAATAGTGAGGATATTTAAAATGTCTGCTTTTATAATTCATTCTTTATAGGGATATATCATTGATGAAAGAGAATTCTGAGCCTTGGTACAACAAATAGTATAGTGATGGTGTGAGAGCAAAGAAATACGATTCCATGTATTCAATCTGCATTTCTTAAAGGTTATCTATATATATATATATATATATATATATATATATATTGCTATGTTTGCACATTTTCAGCATGAAAAGACAGAATAAGCTGTCTCAGTTTGCGATGTAATCATCGTGTTGAAACTGCAGGATGACTAAGACACACCATCTAAAGTTATGAAGAACAACTTTTATGATCTGCACTGCAGACATGTGCATTGTGTATGTGTATCATGATTCATGATCAATGCCCATGGGGTATAGTAGTTGTAGTCCTATATGTATGATGTATACATTATGAATATAGGACTACAACATATAAGACTACATCATACAGATCATACTGTAGGACTAGAAAATATAGGACAAATACAAGGATGTATTTGACAAAAACTAAACGTTTTGAAACGTTGTACTTTAAAGGTGAAGGGTGTGCATGTAATACAAACATATTTAGGATACAGTCATAAGAACCTTAAAACTGCAGAATGCTTGACTTTTATTTCCAGACAACTTAATATCATTCAAGTCCCGTGGTGTACTTGATCTTCAATAAAAACAAGAGATTTTCACACCTGACTGATAATATTTGTCATCAGTTTTATATCCAACCAGAGCTGAAGCTGTCAAAGAAACCCTGACTTGTTGAGTTGGAGGTATGTCTGTATGGCTGGAGGAAGCATTCAGACAGAACAAAGAGCCGCCCTCCCGCCCTCCCACGCCTTGTTCATCTCTGCCTTTTCCTCTGTCGTTTATACACAGACTCAAGTGCTCATGTACGTCTCACAAGGTCTGTCTCTCACATGCTACCAAGTTGGCATACAAATCAAATGTAATGTATGTTGACTTTAATTAAACGTATTATGTCAACACATTTCACATAGCTGTATTAGGTTAGTTGAAAGCTATATTTAGTTGATCCTATTTTTTTTTATTAACGGTCTCCTATCATGCAAAATGCACTTTTGTATGTCTTTTAT
>NW_011367218.1:0-4215 GCF_000735185.1 Notothenia coriiceps
ATTTGCACATATCTTGTGTCCATATACTTTCTGTTTTGGTGGTCATGCCACACCGTGCACGTCAATGCATGCACGAGTCATGGTAAGATATCTGGATTAAGAGGTTGCTTTTTCTTTGCACAGCATGAAAGAAAGGCGAAATTAATGGGCTGTGATCTCAGTTTTTTTAAGCAGAGGTCAATAATTTGTACGGCCCTCGGAGGATGTTGAAAAAATTGAAATGGCCCTTAAGAGGAAAAAGGTTCCCCACCCCTGCTTTAGATAAACCATCTCCACATTTTACACACAAAACCCTAAAAAATAATTCAGTTCATTGGGGTTCCCGGATGCTCGCGGTCTGGTAATGTTTTTATAAGAGCCATAGTTTTTGAACAGGTGGCAAAATTGTCAGATATAATCCCCAATGCATTCTTATGGGACTCAGCACTACAGTTGGTTGTCATGGTTTTGCTGGGCAGATTGGAGCCACACACACACACATGTGAGTGACATCATCCAATCAGAGCAGACACCATGGAAACCTTTGATCTCTGGACACACACACAGGTGTTATGATTGGGTGTTATGAGTAGGTGCTCAGGAACAGAAACAAACACTGACAGACTGGACTTTAACAGACTGTCTCAGCCTATTATTTTCTGTCTGATGGAGACTTCATACAGACTTCAACAGGTTCCACATATTTTATACATTATTGGTGACGTATGGTTTTAGTCGAAAAGTTTGCAGTTAAAATATTCTGCTGCTTTCCCAAGCCTTTTTACTTTCTTTTCTCATCTTAATACAAATTCATTCACTACTACTTACATCTGATATTTAACTCCTTCAGCCTATTTCCAGCTGCAGAAAAAATTCAATTATTACATTATTCAGCTATTTCAGGACATCAAGGCTATACATGTAGTTGTTTATACCTTTTTTTAAACCTTTTCTTTTAAATATTAAGCTTTTTCTGCATTTTTGTAGGTAAAAGCAGCTACCATTCAGCTAATAACATATTCAGCTTTTTCTGCATTTTCAGCCATAAATGTTCACAGTTTACAGCATTCGCACGCATTTTTTGCAGGAAATGCATTTTCTAGTTAGTTTTAGTTTTTCCCAAATTCTGCTTAATTTGCCAGTTACATTCTGAAGTTAGAATTCTAAATGCCCAATGTGTAAATGTTCAGGTTCATAACTGTATGTTGTGCCTCTACTGCGACATTTCTCCATCCTTTAATGTTCAAAAAGGTATTTAATTGTTCTTATTCTTCCTGTGCTGCAGCACCTCTTTTCACCCTTTGTCAGGATGTTTGCCTTTGAAGACCATTTACATGCACTAAACCCTATTCAACATGCTTCAGGAAATGGAAACCCCTAAAATGCATAATAGGGCCCCTTTAAAATTAGGTGGGGAGGCGTTTTTTTCTATTATGGCAAATGCAAGACGCGCTCTACTCTGCCTCTGATTGGTTATTACTTGTTATCGTTGATATAAGGGTTGGATAGGTCTTAGAACCCATTTACACGGGAGCGCAAACGCAAACGGACCAAATTTGTTATCAAAAAAGTCTTCCGTTCACACGCATTCGGCTCATGTCCATTCACACGAGACCACTGGAGACGCTGTAGTACATATGCCGGGCCTTTAGGTGGCGCTGTACTTCCGCACGAGACCGGCGTAGCAGATACAACCCATTTCGTTCTTGTGTAAACACTGCCTTAGCCATGAGGATTGTGTTTGATTAGGGTTAGAGTTAAGCTAATTAGAGGCAAACTAAGGTGGGACATGCCTTTGCTGTCATTGCCCTGCATAATAATGAGCCACATGTTTCTGTTTGTTGCATACAGAGCATATACTTTTGGGGCAATAAGCCTTTGGCGCATTGAGCATTCGTTTTTTTCCCAATAGAGTTTTGGATAAAGTATATTCGACACAACACGACATTTTTCGGATAGTTTGGTTTTGGTTCGGGCCGTCAGAACAAAAGCATGACACGACACCATTTGACAATACGTTGTTCTGTGATATGGATGCACTCCCATAAACTTTTTATAATACGATTATGAGCAACATTGTAATCCTTTTTGCATTCTTTTACAGCTACAATGGCAAGAGTCCTGCAACTGAACTGAGGAAGATGGCTTCTGTGTGCTTCCCATTTTTTATTTAACCTTCATGTAATACCCCGCAGATGCTCCGCTTACCAGTGGACATCACAATCTGTGTGAAACGAGTTTCTTTTTCCCTCTCAGTGGGCGCCGCAACAAGCCAATCTCCTTCCAGCTAAGTTGTCCTCGCAGCCCATTACAGTCAGCTTGCAGCGAGCCATGCCACTGGGCCCGATGACAACAGGGCTTGATAAGCTATGAACATTCCTCTGATTTTGGCACTCTGATTGGACCGTCTGGCCTATCAGACGCCTCCAGTGGATCAGTGCAGGTTGAGCACCCACAAGAAAATCTCCCGCCTTCTCTGCAGAGTTTCAAACTCACTTTAGTTTTACTCACACGTGGGTCATGTGCGAATAAAATGTGTCTCCCTTTAAAGTGGCCAATATACGGCTGCAGATTGAAAGAGAGATTGCCAGGCTTAGCATCTGCGACCCACATCCCCACCCCCTCCTCTTCCTCCCCCTCCTCACTCTACTGCTCCTCTTGTCTCTTTTGCAGCGATCCAATATATCTGGTTACGAGTATTTATCTATGGCCCAAATATTCCGCTCATGTCATGCAGGGCAGCAGGCGTTTCTGCGACATCACAAAGATGGATTAAGTCATGCGTTAAATTGCCTCTTTGAAGGAAATGAATAAATACATTTGAGGGACTAATTCCTTGACTGTGCACCATCTCTTGTGTGAGCGCGATTGCATAATGCTGGCATAAATGTTCCCTCTGCTCTGCTCTGTTCTCTGCTGTGTTCGGTCTGCGTGTTAATTCTACTCAAATTACATTTCTTATGACCTGGCAATGTCAAAAAGCAAATGTGCTTACTGTATTATTACATTAGCAGTCATTTTGATATACATTTAACAAAGACTCACATGCTATTTTAACAAGAGTGCACCATTCCTGCGGGGAAAAAACCATCATAAAACATTAAAGGGGACATCTTATGCTGTGTTTAAGGATTACACTTGTATTTTGGGTTTCTACTAGAAAATATGAATATACTGTTTTAGTGCGGGTCTCTTTAAGCCCCCTTAGCTTGAGACAAACATTAAAAAAGGTAGTTCTTGAGCCAATGATGGTGGTGATATTCAGATGTAAGGCTGTATATTCAAATGAGACTGAATGTGACAGGGAAGGGAAACAAATCTGATGGCTGCCTCTAGCACATGGTGCAAAACAGTAAGGAGTTATCTCAATTTCTGAATTTGAAGGAAGAAGTATAGTATGGCTTTGCTTATTTTTTCACCACAAAGGAGCATATGTCACAACGTAGGAGCGCTGGCCTACGCTACTGTATTTTAACATTGGTCATGATTGTGTCGTCTAATATTGGGTGGTAATTGAAAAAAAGTTAAAGAACTACCCATTTAGATATCTAGCTTTAATTTTCATTTGTGGCCAGTTTGTCAATATAACCATGACTATATTGCAGTCACAATAAATATAATTCAATGACTGATTGTACTCAGTTGTAATATCAAGTGTATATAATGTCATGACAACGGCAGCAGGTAGACCCAAACACAGTAGGATGTAGGGAACATGATCTTGATGAATTATCTTATTCAAGGTTTGTGCAGATTTGGCGAAACAAAGCATCGACCAAAGGCCAAACTAAAAAGCAGCAATCTAGTCACCATCCCATTTAATCCTTAACCAGTTTAGCCCTGAGCCTGTTTTTCAGGTCTCAGGCTCGAAAATGACATTCCCAGAACAAATGACCATATCTTCCCTTCTAAAATGGTTAAATTAATAATCTTTTTTCTCAAAGTAATGATAAACCTGTGAGTTGGATGTAGAAAAGTCAGAATCAATATAGATGTTTTTTATTTTAAAGAAAATTCAGATTGAACATCGTAAAAAACTGTAAATTATAGTGTCCGTCCGAAAAGCAGGTCTATTGCTCATGGATTATCAGAAATCATTCAAAGGAACACAGACACATTGGATTAACCTAAGGATTAACTTCAGCAGCGTTTTTATCGTTTTAATGCCATTGAAGACCACTTTTGACCAGACTACGACACAGGTGAGCCATGTTAGCGTTTTTAGCTACCTAGCGC
>NW_011367219.1:0-3044 GCF_000735185.1 Notothenia coriiceps
ATCCCTCTCCACAGGCTCCATACGGGGTGTCACAGCAAACATCCTGTAATGAACTGACATAGAAAAAGAGTGGACTTAAGACTTTTTATAAAGCTTATAGTTGGGGCTGGCTCAGGCTTACTTTGGACCAGCCCCTAGTCATGCTGCTATAGGCTTAGACTGCCTCTCTTTTCCCCTGCCTCTCTATCTTTATGCACTAATGTCCGATAAATGCATGGTAAAAACTTGGCAACTTTTCCTCTTGCAGAAAGCATTCAATCGTTGCACCTTTTGGATTTTAATTGAATCTGTTGCAGTTCTCCTGATTTAGGTCCGCTGCCTCTACTATGTTTTAAAGGTCCCCTATTATGTTATTTTTCAACAATATATATTATAGGTCTCAGATATATATAAAACATGTCTCTGAAGTGTTTAGCTCGAAATACTGAACAGATCGTGCATTGTAGCATGCCTTAAACCCCTCTGTTTCAGCCCTGTTCCCAAAGTGATGATGTTGTGACTGTAGCTTTAAATGCTAATGAGCTTCTGCTGGCCACGCCCCTCTGCAAGATATTTGGACAAAAAAAACACAATGTTGCTCTAGGAAGGTTTCCCATTTCTCTCATTTCCACCTCCTTGAATCCTCGGTCCTCCGGTAGTGACCCGGGAATGGATTTCGGCGGGCCATGTTGAAGGACATCTAATTTCTCTAAATGCACTTCGAGGACCGAGGATCGAGCGTCGATGAGGCTCTCTGGAGGAGCTATAATCGAGGATACACTGATGGTTACTCCACGGTTTTCCGTGGATGCATTTCCGGCAACAGAGATGTTTCAAAGAGTCGTGACGTACGGCCGGACTTATGCAGCTAATGACAGCTCTGCATGCATCCCCCGGATATTATTTTATTAACTGCTTTAATCGCGATGTTTACAGTGAGAACAGCTGTGAGGTCCGTGCAGAAAGCAGAGTAGTGTGTAAAATATATATCACTCAGTATAACAGGCCTACATTACTCTCTGTATTTGGAGGCGTGTGGCGCAGTGGATAGAGCCTTGGTGTCGGGATCAGGGCTAGGTTGAAACCAGACAGGTTGAAACCCCACTGCAGTCAGCATGTCGTTGTGTCCCTGAGACACTTCACCCCAAATTGCTCCTGTGGTGATATCCACAGTATTGAGTATGTAAGTCGCTTTGGATAAAAGTGTCTAACAAGTAACATGTAATGTAATGTATTTGTATGCTGTAGTTTAGTAGATATCTACAAACAAAGAGTCGATATTTTTCTAAAACCATTTAGTGCTTCACAAAATAAAATACACAACGGCTGTAGCCTGATTATGCTTAAGGAGCTGTAGGTGTGTGTGGTACAGTGCGTAGGTGTGTGTGTGTGTATATATGTCCGCATCTGTAGCCTGTTATTGCCCCATTATACCACAGTCAATTAATTCAAAGTGAATATATAAGTCATCATGAACACATCTGTCCATCAGACAGAGGGCTGTGCCTCCTGTCATCATTACTGGACTTCTCTTTAAAATGACCGCTCAGAGGAGAGGAGTTCTCATTTCTCTAACCGACTAAGACACGAGCATTGGAGTCGAGGATAGGAGTCAAGGATAGGAGTCAAGGATAGGAGTCGAGGAGGGGAAATTTGAGGAATGGGAAACCTTCTAGGATGAGATTCAGGTGAGCGGGTGTCACCTTGGTTGATTATTGGCTAATGGTTGCACAACCCAAAACAAACATTGTGACATCACAAAGTGGCCTAAATCTGATCAGCTCATTTTCAGACCGGTTTTTAGATCAGGACAAAAAGAGAGAGATTATTTTTTCCTGAAAATCTTAACACAGAGGGGACACATATTAATGTATAAAATACATTAATAATGTATATAATACATTAATATGTGGATTTTGCCTTATAGTTAGGGTTGGGTTCGGAACCGGTTCCAACATTTAGATTCCAAAGGCATCATTTAGAAATGTGAATTTTGGTTCCGCTTTTCGATGCCTGAGGAAATGTTTCTCGCCGCTCTCCGTAGCCTACTAGTGATGTGTTGGTCGCGAACGAGCCGATTCTTTTGAACGGCTCTTTTGAACGGCTCTTTGAAAGGAACGGAGCCATAAGATCCGGCTCCCTTCAAAGAGCCATAAATCCCATCACTATAGCCTACTGTATGACTGCGGCGGGGCGGGAAATGTAGCGTTGTACCTACACTTCCTACAGCGCAGAGCCGTATGGCTGCTACAGCGTAACCTGGGACCAGGGCCAGCCCGTCGCACTGGCGTTATAGATGTTCGCCTAGGGCGCCAGATCTGTGGAGGCGCTGCGTTGACAGCTCTGGGAGGGGAAAAACATGTTTTGATCGTTGGTGCTCATCCTAATTTTCAGCCTTGATGTAACAACATTCATAATTAAGTAAATGCAACAACCTTTTCATCCCGGTTACACTTTTCATTTGCCCTGTACGATGGGCGCTGTAAGTGATGAAAATGGGGGATGTTGGCTTATCTGGCACCCGCAGCTCACAGCCAACGTGCGAGTGAGTGTGGGAGCGAGTGAGGGAGAAAGGGAGGGTGCACCGGTAGCGCTGTTGTTATTAGCATCTAGTGCTAAGTGCTCTAACAGAAGAAGAAGATGTGTCTACAATGATGTGGAGGGAGAGTCCTCTCCAGTCAGACTGAGGCTGATAACTACAGCTCAGTGAAGTAAAGGTATCTTGAGTGTTTAGATAGTTCACTTTAGTCTAAGTTATCTCAGTGGGTCTCAAACGTTTTGATCACAATTTATTTAAACACATATTTCCAAGGCACTCCTGGAAATCATTCCAATGTATACTATAGGACATTAAACCAGACTTATCGTTTTAAACTGGAGAGATAAACAAATATGCATAAATAAAATAGTAAAATAAGATATGAATGAACAACAAAAATAAAATATGTTACATATATTTGTTATTGGCTATGGTAGGTTATTGGTTATGTTCACATACTTATTTAATTATTAAAATGTAAACCGATCTTTTTCATATGGGTGTTTAGAGTTGTACCCCCTAGATC
>NW_011367220.1:0-3491 GCF_000735185.1 Notothenia coriiceps
ACCTGAAGCAGAAGACAATGTTAGAAATCACCAGAGATGGCAAAAGTACACACATCCTTTACTCAAGTAGAAGTACAGATACTCGTGTTTAAAAATACTCTGGTGAAAGTAGAAGTACTGACTAAACTTCTTTACTCAAGTCAAAGTAAAGAGGCTTTGAAATGTACTTCAGTAAAAAGTACCCATAACTAGCAGCTGTTTTAAAGAGTACCTGACCTCCCTTTATATTAATAGAACAATAATGTCATTGTTAGCTAATGAATGTTTCCATGCTGAACAACGGCAACATGACAACGTTTTCATTAGTCCCTCTTCTTTAGAGAAGACCAGGAAATGATGGATACACGGATCGTGTTCAAATCAATAGGCACGCAATGACTCTAAATAATAATGATCACGCCACCAAACACACATTCANAGAAAGTACAGGTATTTGTGTTCAACATGTGAGAAGTAGAAAGTACAGGTATTTGTGTTCAACATGTAAGAAGTAGAAAGTACAGGTATTTGTGTTCAACATGTGAGAAGTAGAAAGTACAGGTATTTGTGTTCAACATGTAAGAAGTAGAAAGTACAGGTATTTGTGTTCAACATGTAAGAAGTAGAAAGTACAGGTATTTGTGTTCAACATGTAAGAAGTAGAAAGTACAGGTATTTGTGTTCAACATGTAAGAAGTAGAAAGTACAGGTATTTGTGTTCAACATGTAAGAAGTAGAAAGTACAGGTATTTGTGTTCAAAATGTAAGAAGTAGAAAGTACAGGTATTTGTGTTCAACATGTAAGAAGTAGAAAGTACAGGTATTTGTGTTCAACATGTAAGAAGTAGAAAGTACAGGCATTTGTGTTCAACATGTAAGAAGTAGAAAGTACAGGTATTTGTGTTCAACTTGTAAGAAGTAGAAAGTACAGGTATTTGTGTTCAACATGTAAGAAGTAGAAAGTACAGGTATTTGTGTTCAACATGTAAGAAGTAGAAAGTACAGGTATTTGGGTTCAACATGTCAGTCGTCAGAAAAATAAGTAGTTGGAGTAAAGTACTGATACCAGAACAATGTACTTAAGTACAGTAACAAAGTATTTGTACTCCACTACTTCCCACCTCTTGAAATCAGTGACACTGAAATGTTCTCCAATACCAACAAGCTCATTTCATGAACAGCAGGACAATAATAAAACAGCACTTGGATCAAAATGTTGTGTTATAATTAATGCAGACTATACTATACATATTGAAAGGATCGTCCAAGAGGTTCAAAGATGTATAATTACTTTCCAAGATGTCACCAATAAGATCCCAGTTCTTACTCTACTTTTTTATTTCTTGTTTTTTTTATTCTTACCTAAAGGGTGAGGTTTAATGTTATTTGTAAAATGTGAAATATGACCAAGCTGTCTGATTGTGTTGTAGTCAATGTATTGCATGTTGTGTTAAGTATTGTTCTACTATGACAAGGAAAGGTCATTGCTGTCCAAACAGGTTTAATACTTAGTTATCCTAAATCAAATCTGCATTGTGCTTATCATATCATCAAGTGTTGAGATATTTAAATAAAAGCCATCATTCATATTTCATTTCAAGTCTGAGTCTCTTACCTCTTGGTTGGTGAGCGGCTGCTTGGACAGCTCCTCGTCCAGCTGTTTCTGCAGGATCTGCAGCTGGGAGTGGGCTTCAGAAAGCTCCTCCTGGAACCTGGAGACCTCCTGAGAATGCTGCTCATCCTGAGACCTGCAGAGAAACACATATTCAATCATACATATCCGAACCTGAGCCCCATCTTAGACTCTATGCCCGCGGTTCCCAACCTTTTCAACTCGGGGCCAACTTAAGAATCAACATTTTCGTTTTCGTGGCCCACATTCAACCGTAAACAATACGGAGGCTAAATAAAGTTCTGATTGGTCGATTCAGAACATGTGACACGTTGTTAATCCAGTAGAACAGACCGCTGTGAAGGACTGTGATGACCGTTGCTAAGGAGGATCGAGAAAGAGAAAGGAAAGGAGGTTCAAATTAAAAAAAAATCTTAATAATGAAAATGTTTCCACACAAATTATAATGTTTTGCAAATTATTTGGCGTGGCCAGAGGTTGGGAACCGCTGCTCTATGCATTACATTAATGCATAGAATGTACACAATATCTATTTTCTTTATTATTGCACATATTTTATTCCATTCTATTTCAATGTAAATACTGCTTTATTCAACTATATTTTTTTAATGTTATTATAGTTTTCTTAAAATAGTTCTCTATCTGTGTTTTTAAATGTTGTTTTACTTCTTAGTATGCACCACGACACCAAGTCAAAGTCCTCCTACGTGTCAACCTACCTGGTAATAAACCTGATTCTGATTCGGATTCATTTCACAGATTTTGCAACACACCAACCGATTTTTGTTTTTCAAAGTATCTACAAAAAGTGACTGTATGCTTACATGTTGTCAGATGCACTTACTGTAGTTTGTGGGATTCCCTCTGCAGAGCTTTCACCAGGTCCTCTTTGGCCTGCAGGTCCTTCTTGATCTCTGACAGCTCCAACATGGCCGCCCTGTAGTGCCGTCTGTTGTGAGCCGCCTCTGCCTTTGCCGCTGCCACCTAGGAGACAAAACATCCGGTCAACCCCCAAGATGCTCCACACACGGGACCAGACTTACTACAGATCACAATTACGCATTTCTATTCTTAGAGGCTTCTTATAGAGCGGTGCAGTGATGACGTATTTTTGTAGGCCGACCCGGAAGTAAGCTGCGCATGGGTTCCCTCGACAAAAACGGGATTTCTCCATAGGATTTTGGAATATTGTAAAAATCAAGATCTGTGGAAAACGAACCTGTTTGATAAATGCACTTTTTGTTCAGCCGGATAATCTACACGTCTACCAGGGTAGGATTTTCACCGGCGGCCATGACGCCCATGCCGTCATTGCCCCTCGGTCTGGCCGTGAAGCCCCGAAAATAATTGTACGTCCTACGGCCACTGATACTGTTAAAATCTCGAAGTTGCTTTAAAAGCGTCAGAACAGTGGTTTCTGAACTGCATTATGCTGCGTTCACAACGGATGCGATGCGAATATTCTCATCGCTCTAACCTGGACTTTCACCACGGCTGTCAGCTGTTTAGTCCTGTCATTCAAACGCTGGAGAGGGGGCGGGGCTTATATCCATGTAAATACTGTGGTGGAAACCAACCACAACTAAATTAACCTATTTTACCGTCATTTCATTGTAATACACGTTTCAAAATGATGCTGAAGTAACTAAATATTGATAACGGTTAGTACCAACCATGCTTTAATGCTTTGACAAGTTTGGAGACAAGACGGCATGCGAAAAACCTTTTAAAATGCGCGTTTTCTGAATGGAGACCGGATCGATCAGGCTAAACTAACGTTGTAGCTGCTCCGTCCAAACTCACAACAACACCTAAAGACAGAATTAAAGCAGCGACTGTATTCTTCATGACACAAACAATCTGTGGTTTGTACATCTTT
>NW_011367221.1:0-2957 GCF_000735185.1 Notothenia coriiceps
ATTTACACACGACTGTTTCCACTCGGACTTTATACAGCTACACCATTGTTTGGTTTCCATGGTAACACGTCTCTTTAGTTAGCGCGCGCAACTCAAAGTCTGAGAGGATGAGGCAGATATTCACAGAAAACAGAACGAGAATCGTACAACTACTCCTCCCTCTGCTCACTCCTTTCCTGTAAAACACAGGTCCAGTCCACACATCTGCTCCATCAAGGACGGTGCTACAGGCCACAAGGCAGTGCAATTACAACTACAATAAGCATGTTAATGTTAATCTAACAGCTCCGGCGATCCACTAGCACCCCCCCCCACCCCCAATTTCGACTTTTTTTAAAACAAAATGTCCCATCCACGGGGCCAACCAAAGCGGTCTCATCAGCTTCTTCGTTCATGTTTGACTATTGTTCACTGTGGTTTGTTGTTGTCTGAAGTCATGAACGTTAGTTGGTGCTCCAGTATAATCGGTACGCCTGAAACTCATCCAGTGAGAAACGTTCCGCAGGGCAAAAATAAGTGCGATTTAAAATGCGTAATTTTTTTAACGCATTAATGTTTGTGTAATTAATTAATCTTAATTAACGCGTTAAAGTCCCGGCCCTAAAAAAAAGATTTAAAAAATACAGATTTCAGTATCCTGAGGCTCTCAGCCCCATTTATTTTCCTCACAGACGGCAACAAAAGTCAGAAATTATACGATTTAAAATACAAGCAATAATTGTGGCTTGATATTGAGTAAGAACATATTTTTATGAACCACACAGCTTCTGGTCTTCCTATAACACGTAATGCCGTGAGACTACCAATAGATAAATTGTTTTTAAAATCGTGCTGTGCAACACGAAAAAAAGGGGAAAATCGTGTTGGTGAACACGAATCAATAGATTAAAAATCGTGTTGGTGAACACGAAATGCCATGAGACTGGGTTGGGTAGATACCAACAACAACATTAACATATTTTAACGTGATTTTATTTTAAAACACGTTTCAAAATGATGCCAAATTTACTACATGATGATTAGTAAAAACCCTGAGTCATTGTTTTGACAAATGTGCTTATGTAAGGTGGGGGAGGGGTAGAATGGATGAAGAGGGAAAGGGTTCTTTGAAATCAGGCTGAGAGACACTCTGGGCAATCAAGGAGCCAACTATTCAAGTTTAAGGTTCAATAAATCATTTTTTAGGAGGGCATAACAACTTAACTAAGTAACTACAATCAGAGCTGACTAAAATATAACTTAAGTACAAAGTAGTTTAAAACTATTTAAAATACAATTACAACCACTTAAAACAATAAAAACGATTTAAAAGAGAAATTGAATTTGTGCCGCAAAAACAATGCATCACGTTCGGTGTGAACCTTAAGTCAAAGGCCATTCATCCTCCAGGAGTAGTATTTTCAACTCAAGATGGCTGCACGGACGGCTGCAGTGGAATCACAGACTTCCTGTCTGTCAGGAAGCACCACATGAGTAAACCCCCCTCTCAAGGCTTTCCCCCCTGTTATTCTACCTTCACAGCTAGACCTCCAGTCAGCAGTGTGCCAAGCTGCTGTGGTTGCTGCACTCTGCATGCCTCAGCTACTGTCAAGGACACCTTCATGCACGGGCTGCCCTGGGCTGAAGCCCAGGGGACGACTGAGATCAGGGGCCTATCATGAGGCTGTGTGTGTGGCACGTCGCAAGAGAGAGAGAGAGGGAGAGAGAGAGAGCGCACGGGTGCCGGGGATTGTTGTTGTTAGCTTCTGGTTAGCTAGCTAAGCTAACGTACATAAGGAGCTGTTTCTACAACAAGTTGGAGAGTCTTCTCCTGTCAGACTGAGAGAATCTTATAACGTCAGCTCAGTGAGGTAAAGGACTTCAGATAGTTAACTGTAGTCCAGCGTTTCTCAAAGTGTGGGGCGCAGAGATGTGATAGGTGGGTCGTGAATGGACGCGATGAACGGGAGATTATTATTATTATTATTTTATTTTTTTAAATAAATGTTTTAGACCTCAGGCCGGAATCGAACCTGGGTCCTCGCGGGCGGTAGTGGACTGTTACAGCCGGAGGCTCACAACGGCGGTGGACTTTCACAGCGCCGCCACCGGAGCCGCCGCCGGAGCCTTGCAACGGCGGGTGTTTGCGGTATATAAGAGTATAATTAATATGTATAATATCAGTTAAAATAAGTGCTTCAACTAACATTGCAGGAAAGTTGATTGTCGAGTCCCAAAACAACTATGCAATAGACGTTAAGTACCTTGTCAGGCTTAATATTTATCTGTAGATACCCCCAAAACTTGTTAGTGAATTCATTTAATTTTTCCGCACTCTCGCGGGAATATCTCCGCAATGGAGCGAGCTTAACTTTTGATTGCATGATATAGCCCAGCGCAGCCCCCTTCATCACACATGTTGCCACTTGTTTGTACCATTTTCAGCCGATTTGTTATCTGTTCTAGAAAAACTATATGTTTTTTAGGATTTCAAGAAGCATATAAAACAAACAATGGATGTATTTTATAAACATTTATCCATGCTGAAAGTAGATTTAGATGTGTTAGGAGTGAGATAGAGATTATTATCTAATATATGCATCCAATGAAGCATTGCATGAAGTCTGTTGATGATCAGAGGCTGTTGTTGGGGCTGCATAAACGTTTTTTATTTTGTTTTGTAACAGAGAGTTAAACTTGTGCCTGCGACCATAGTTTTACTGTATTTTGAAAATCCACAGCGGAGAATTGTGTCGTACTACATGCGGTGTATTTTGCATATCTCTCAGTAGCCAACGGTCTGTGAGACTGTTGGCTCAGACATAAACTCCGTAATAAATGTAATCTACATTTCATAATAAGAGGTGTAAAACCTGAGCATTTTAAATCGCATTTGAACTAAATGCTTATATAATCCATAGTTGTATTTGTATTGTTGATTTATTGTGTGAACGAGGCGATGTAGAGAAGGTTAAGCT
>NW_011367222.1:0-1785 GCF_000735185.1 Notothenia coriiceps
ACATAGATTTTCACTCACACACACAGATATATATATTTACACTCACACACACACACACACACACACACACTTTTAGCTTATGGTTGTCCATCGAATCCGATGATGACGTCCACTTCTATCGGTGAGTTCTTTGGTGGCTGAATAGCCCTATCCTGGACCCACAAATCCTATTGCACTTAGTTTTTTTATCCCAACAAACTGAATAAAAGATGAAATGTCAGCTTGTATTACGAAACAGATACCCATCACTGTTATCTCTTAACAAATGTAAAATACAAATAGTGAACATTTTGTGCCCAGGCAGTTCTGACCCAATACTATAACTTAATCTTAATCTTTAAAGATCTGTTATGTGGATATCGCACCATGTGGTTTTATTTGTAGAGGTTTCTATAATGCTGATCTTGAGTTTAGAAAATGGACAAAATGATGCTCCAACATGCAATTCTAAAGGAATCATGAAGAGTTGTTATCACAGTATGAAGTCCAAGAGAAAACATATATTTTGACAATCCTTCATGAGGACAACACCATATAAGATATTGATAAATTGCTGTGTTTTGGAAGTTACTTTATTTCATTTTTTCTCTTTTGGTGTCTGTCAGACAGAAACCAAGGAATGAAGCCTCGCACTCCGCCATCTAATTTTGTTTGCTGTCAGACCGATCTGAACTGCAATTATCAGACTGAATGGTGCCTGCAGACCATAATTGCTTTGTTTTTTTAATTATTTCATGAGGCTCCCGTAATTTACTTCATTCTATTAAAAAATACGCCAATTAGACATTATGATTACAGTTTTCACAGTATCACTTTTTGCTGTCAGTGAAAAGATGTAATACTGCTATTAGGGAAGATCATGGGGACAGTTTAATTTTGGCCTCACAGCTTCCCTGATGCCTTGTTTGGAATTAAAACACGTGACAAAAGCCACCTGCATTAATCTGTTTGTATTTTAATTGTAGCCAAACAGAAAAATATTATCAACATTCTCAAACAATTTAGAAATGTAAAGTCCTTGCCTTAATAGCTAAATAAAAAATAATCAGGACGACAGGACGCTCATCGACGGCCAGACATCTATTGACGGCCGAAATCGGCTTGGTGTGTAGGGGCCTTAAAGAGCCTGTGACACGAGTTTCCCCCATCATCCAAACCCATCAATTTCAGTAAATATTGTCCCCTTGAAAACCGTTACTGAACTGATTTTGGATATTTGTACTTTGATAACCATTAATCTGCCCTTCAATGTTGACAATTTTCTGGATCTTCTCGGGGATTCTTCAAGTCCCGCCAAATGATGTGTGACGTCATTGCAGGCACAGCGCTCCAGCTGCACCATTCAGGATCCCAGCATCTGCATGTAAACGCACGATGGCGCACACAGCAGCAAGCTCAGACAGCGATGACAGTTTAATTTTGAACGTGTCTGAGAGCTTATATGAGGCTGAAGGATCGGTTTATTTTGTATCTGTTAGAAGTTTAGGAATTAGGTGCGTCAATATGGGCGATCATACGGTCATGTAGCCAGTGGTGGACTGGGACTATAAATCATCCCGGGACTCTCGACCGGCCCACTTCGGTACCGCTAATAAATTGTCAACGGGGGGAGTGGGGGATGTGCTAGTGACTTATCCGACCGGCCCACTTCGGTACCGGCCCATCGGGATTCGTCCCGATGGCCAGTCCGCCACTGCACCCAGCCCAGCCCACGTAAACTGTCAACGGAGGGAGCCTCGCTGCGGGGAAACGGTGGACCTAGTGTCCCGATCGGAGTGGGAATAA
>NW_011367223.1:0-8638 GCF_000735185.1 Notothenia coriiceps
CACCTGGTTCTTGGATCCTGGACGAGCCCCCATATGTTACAAGCTGGCTCTGCTTGTAACATAAGGACAACAGTTCCACACAGGAGTTGCCCAAAACAATCATTTATTTTAACTAACAGTGTCTACAACCAACAATAAAACAAACAGAAGAGCGGTGTCCTGCTGCACCGAGCAGGGCAGCTGAGAGAGAGCGAGAGCCTGTTCTGCAGCCCTCTTATATCCTGGAATCAAGGGCCACAGGTGAGTCCCATCACCGCTGATTACAAGAAACACACAGGTTACAGCAGCACCACCTGATGGACAACCACAGGGTTGTCACACTTGATATTGAGTAAGAACATGCTTTTATGAACCACACAGCTTACGGTCTTCCTATAACACGTAATGTCGTGAGACTACCAATAGAAATACATTGCTTTTAAAATCGTGCTGTGCAACACGAAAAAAAGGGGAAAATCGTGTTGGTGAACACGAATCAATAGATTAAAAATCGTGTTGGTGAACACGAAATGCCGTGAGACTGGGTTGTTTGCTCAGCACTACTGCTTGTAGGCAGGCATGACGAGACTCTTCAGTCGACCCATGTTCAGGGGAGGTGGGTTTAGTTTCCTGCACGCCTCGACGTAAGTGACGCCGCCTCTTAGCTCCGAAGCTCTTGCCTCTAGACCGACAATTTTTTGGAGCTGGAAGTGATTCCGGAGCTAAGAGGCGGCGCCGCTGCGGTGTGAACAGGAAAAACCGGTATTTTTCAGGCTCCAGCTCCGAGCCGGAGCTGAAAAACGCGTTGGTGTGAAAGGGGCATAAGAGACCCTCTACATTTGTTCCCAGTCCGAGAAGTGTCCACATACTTATGGCCAGTGTATGTATGGGTGGCATGCTGATCCTGGGTGGGCTGCTGGTGCCTCAAACTGTGACCAGAGCCATTTCAGACCTGGAGTCTGGTCACAAAGCCTGATGGGGGTCTTGATTGCAAGGAGGCTTTACAAGAGGGTCTGCGTTTTAAAGGCTGAACTTAGAAGTGGCTCTCCACTGCAGCAATTTCTCTCAGACAAAAACAAGTTTTTACATAACACCTAAAGTTAATGAAATTGTAAAATGTTCTTTCCTATTTTCTTTTCTTCTAGTTTCAGTTTGATGAGTGTTTCATCACCCTCCAGTCTGAGACTGAGATTTATTTACATCATTTACTGCAGAGATTGGAGGGAAAACACAGCGTCTGTGCTGGGTGATTAACTGTTAACACAACAGCAATCAGTTTTTATTTACTGTATGCATTTCAGAATGTGCTTTGTTCTGGCCAAGTTGCTGCAAAATGTGATCGATCATGTCATAAACCTCATCTCCATTGATGTTGCCATTTTCAAGAAGGTGTTTGGCCTTGCTGTTTGGCACAAGTATTTTGTTTGGCATGGAGCCGTGTTATTCAAATTTCTGTAAGCAAAAAAGTGCAATGTCCCTCTAAATAATACGCTATGGGTTTGCTGTTTTTTTTTTACATTTGGTGATTGAGGCTCTATACACAGAAGCTTGGGATGGTTTTGTAATGCATTTAATTATCTATATTCTTTTCGGCTGCTTGTCCGCAAAAGGGCCCGGAGGCATCTGCTGGATGAATCAACTCTCTCCTAGACTATTCCTCTTCAGCGGGGTAGAAACATACTCTGTGCACCGTGTTTTTTTCCATATTTGCTGACTAAGGCACTGCGATAATGACATGAAACCAACCATGGCCTCTTCGAGCAACAGTGAAATCCAGGCATGCGAATTAGGCTGAACAAAACCCCGGGAGTGGAGAAAGAAATTGTCGCACTGAGTAATTTGTTAGAGTGGTAGCAGCACATCGTATTAGATGTTGTCAAAGGCTGTGAGTTATGTGTCATCAGTGTTATTATTTATTTGGAGCCCTGTCCCAGGCATTTACTGATCTTGGTGAGAATTAGGAGATGTTTGAAATGGAAAAGTTTCTCCGCAGATGCTAGACTGTGAGTCATAAAAAGAGACACTTTCTCATAGATGTATTTTATGAACAATTTGCAAGAGCTGTCATAACATTACTATTGCCCTCGCCCTAGTATCAGACTACTCTGCTCTCACACCACACATTTTCCTGAGAAAAGCAATTTGATGCAATAACACATTTGGTAGTCATGCCTGGCCATCAGTTCTGCTGTTTGTTGAGCAGAATGAGGGCTGACATGCAGAACATTATATTTTCTTAGAAGAAAATTCAAAGTTTTTAAGACAAATATTACTTTGTTATGGTACAAGGGTGAAAAGATCTTCGCAGAATCATCTGTTTCAAAGATAAAATAGATACAGAGACATTGTTTTGAACTACAAACTACGCACTTTCGGGGACCTTCTTTGTAACTTGGGTCAAGACTGGGACACGTACAGTTCCAGAGGCTCTTTGACATCTGATAAGGGCTGGAGAGCTGAATTGATCCCGATCTTAAACTCTCCTAAGCTGGGGAGATTGAGAAGATATCTGCCTTGGCCTCTCCTGGGTCGTGCACCCACGGCCACACGGATAGGAAGCAATTTCCTCTGCACTTGGAGCTGATTGCGCTGAGCTGGTCCAAAGGGGTCAGAATAATGCAGAAAAAAATAACTGACGCCTGATTAATCAGCAACGGGCCTCAAGAATACAACAGTTTCCATGTGGGGAGAAATCGTATTTACTCGCCTTTTATACCAGTGTATGTATTAGAGGAGCGTTATCAAGTTGAGAGTGAAAGATGTAGCAGTTGTTATGCTACGTTGTGCCCTAAAATAACCTCCTCAGTCAGCTGAGAGGCTATGACATAAACATATAAACAAGCACAAAGGCACCGGCCTGTCTGTGGAAGCCATGAACCCTTAGGGAAAAAAACTCCAGTTTGTTGTTCTGGGAAGGAGAATACACCACTGTTTACTTCTCAATCCGGCAACGTTCTATTTTGCAATGCCAGTGAGCTGAGCGTGGTGTCTGTAGTTTTTTAAAGATACTCTAGATACGATATTCTCCTCGAGGGAGGGTACAGCCACTCGCTAAGGAGAGCTGCAGCCCAGTGGTGATGTAATACCACAGAAAATAATTCAATTCAAAAAGAGATGCTCGGGTTGCTCCTGTCCACAGAGCGTTACATTAATAAGATCACCATCATTGTGGTTAGAAATGATGACATCAAGAAAATTGGTTTGATTCCCCCTCTGCGTTTCTTTCTGTGCGGATTTAAAATGCCAAGGGAGGTTTGAGTTAGAGACTGACTACTGCCCGTCGTAAATCTGTTTCTCATGGGCTGCATAATCCCCAACTTGCCATTTCTACCACCCACACAAATGGTTCGCTCCCGTTTAAAAATCATCCGCAACAGATTTCATTGTTGCTGTGCGCCCTTAACGAATAGGCAAGATTTTACAATCCCTCTTCTCTGATTTTTTTTCAAATTCCTTATTGAAAACATGCTCGTGCTCAAGTGCTTTGGCTGCGGCCTGTTTTATGCGACTGTGTGAGTTTCTGCCATGTATAATTTGTGGCTGAAACCCCAAAAAATAACTCTGTCCATTTCTCAATAAATGGATCTAGTTTGCTCGAACAACATCTGGAGATGACATGGCCGCTGATAGGAACTCCTGAATGCCACAGAATAAAACGGACATATTTTGGACATGATGACAAGCAGCAAATTACGGTACTTTCGAAAGCCATTTTGCGCCCCACCCTGGGAGGAAGTGCTGGGTGTCTTTGGAAAATGACCAGTTGACAGTGAGGACCAAAGTGAGTCAGCTCATTTTATACGGATTTCAACAAACTGGTTACATGTGTGCATGGACGTCAAAGAGCAAAATGGGAATTTGTCGTAATTGCCCAAAGTTCTTGAACATGCTCTCAGTGGTTTTGTTCTAGACTTCTTTTGAAAACAGATATCCCATTTTAACCCTTGTGTTGTTTTCGAAAGCTGTTACTTTTACGTTCATGGTGTTCGCGGGTCAATTTTGACCCATGATTTATCTCAGTCCAAAACACTCCAAAATATGTGACTATCATCCAATATTGTTTAAACTACATCATAACTAACTTATTATGAATTCATAACCATACAATTCTGTTGAAATTGTATTTTATGGCCCCAAAACACATCACACCAAATATTTAAGTAAAAAATGTGATTAAATTCACTCATTATATTCCGTATAGTGAAGACAGTGGATAATGATGTTATCAGCGTCAGGGTTTGAGTTTTTGTGTGTCTAGTTTTGGGGTTATTTTGCTGTTCTGTCCTCCCTGTCGTTAGTTTCCCTGGTGTGTCTAATTGTCTGATTGTGTTCACCAGTTGCCCTTGTGTTTCTCCTCCCCTGCCCGGCTGTTTCTCATCTCGTGATTACCCCTCCCTGTATTTAGTCTTGTCTCTTCCTGTGTTAAGTGTTGGTTCATTATTTGTCGTTCATGTCCCCCTTCATGTTGATCACAGTCACCTTTGTTTGGATGCTACCTCGTACCTGTGCTTGGATTCTTGTTTTTGTTCAGCTTTTGTTAAATAAAGCTCGCGTTTTGTTTCCTTTTGAAACCTGCTTCCTCCTCAATCTGCATTTGGGTCCTATTTTTCTCCAACCCTGACAATCTGACTATAATAGACTCAATAGACTTAACATTATTGTTAACGTGGATGAAGGGGATGGTGCCGGGTTGTCTAAAGTCAAAGGTGAATCTTGATTGGGCCAAATTTGACCCCGAGTCACCCCCAACAATGCTGCAGGGTCTTCCCAGACCCGAACACCAAATTACACACTTTTTTTTTTGAGACCTACAGACATGGCTAAAATTGTAAAAATATGTTTTGTAGTGTTTATATAGAATGGCGAAGTCCGGTGGACCTCCATGGGACCTTATTTCAGAAAAATTATGTATTGAAGTCAATGGAGAGAGAAAGATTATCTTTTGATCCCGTTTGAATTGGGCCACGAATTACACATATGTCTGTCAATTTAAAAGATAATTTTGCAAGTAAAAAAATATAAAATGTGTCGTAAAACTGTGAAGTAACACATTTTTTTGTGTGAAACGCTCAATGAACTACATCTCTGGTCTCGCACAACAACACATGTCACCAAGATGGCCGTCACTACTGTCTTGCCAAACAAGGGATTTGCTACCCTCACTATCACCACAATGAAACGCGTCCAGAAGAATGTCGTGCAAAGCTGCCTTCGATTCTCCCTGAACTGCCTGATCTTTTTAATGTTCAATGTTAAACATTTGTGCAGATAGCATGAAGTAGAAAAGATCGCAGATGCTAATGTAGCGTTATCGTTGGCATGTCTCCCCCGGGGGCATCCGGGCTTAAACGGTGTATTATAGACAGGGCTGCACATAACTGGTGTGCAGGTGCGCATGCGCACCTCCGCCAAAAAAAGAGCACCCGGTCATTTGAAAAAAGGCACATTTGCGTACCAACATTGAAAGAGGGAGAAGAGAGAGAAAAAGAGATATTTGCGAGTTGCATACTCAGGGCCAGCCCGTAGGCGTCTATCGTTTTTCCAACCCGGTTTAGATTTATCCACGCCCACTTCCACATTACGCAAGGATCGACGTAGCTCTACGCGATAGCGTCATAGACTTCATCTTCGGCAGTTTAGCGGTCGCGGTAAAGCAGGATATTGAATAGTTGTTTTTTGTCTTCCAAATCCAAAGGATTTGTTGACTGAAAGTAAACGATCCTATAATCAAAGCCATATCGAAGAGTCCTGAGATTGTATTACTGGTGTTTTATCATCTATACATAGCCTGCGTGTATCCTCAAATGTCGTTTTCAGGATAAACAAAAGACGTTTTAAATATCTTATCAGAATAGCCTGTGTGTATCCTCAAATTTCGCTTACAACGTTTTAAATATCTTTTCAGCTGGTGAAAGTGCAGAATATTGAATATAACCTTTTATCTGACAGCATTATTTAATGATACTATCACACACTTATATGTACTACTACTCACACATGTATTTATTCATTTATACACACAGATGTATTCATTCATTTATATTATTATTTACATAAATATATATATATATAAGTATATAGTAATATATTAGGCTGTCAAAAAAAATTAACGCGCCACTAATTATTTTAACGTGATAACGCATGTGTATTTTTGCTGTACCTGCGGCCGGCCCCGTAGTTCTCAGAGCGCATCGAGTTTAAAACCATGAGTACAGAGAGCTGAATTCCTGACAGCCCCGCTCCTGCGTCGCCTCTTGCGGCAGACCACACTTCCCTCACCGGCAGGCACCGACTGGCTTATTCGGAGAGAACCGGGAGGGTGGTTATGGTGGTGCGCAGAGCGAGAGATACATTACGGTGTATTGTTGTTGTTAGCGCAGCCTTAGCTAGCACCAATGGCTAACGGGTATAAGGATCGTGTTTAAATGAAAACAGAGGAGCGACAATTTCCCTGCGCCAACTGCGCCGATGCACTTGACCTTATGCAGTAGCCAGAACAGTGGGAACATTGTACGACAGTCAGCCACTCAGCACGGGTAGTGCGCGCAAGCATGATTGCAGCGTCCAGCGGCAGCTCCCGTTCGAGCATATGCCCGCCTTCTTGCCATGCTCCCGTCCATCTCACACACCACAAACCACACACACACACACACACACCAACACACACACACACACAGCACACACCACACACCACCAGGCACACACCACACAGCCACAGCACACACACACACACACACACACCACACACACAGCACACACACACACACAGGCACACACAACAGCACCACCACACACACACACAGCCACACAACACAACAGCACACACAAACACACACCACACACACACCTAGGGGTGTACCGAATATTCGACATGATTCGAATATTCGTTCGTTGGCAACCCTATTGCGGGTTTCATTTCATTTATTCGGATATTCGTTTTTTTATTCCTTGTTTCCAAAAAAATAATATTGTTTTTTAAAATATATTTTTCTTCTAAATGTATGCTATTAATGAAGCAAATTGCTGATATTGCTTATATCTATATTTTATAACCTTTTGAATTGGCACTGTAAATGCGGAAATATATAACCCCAATATACCACTCAGCCTGTGCTCCTGAACAGCTCGCGTTCACCTCACAGTCACTAACGCAAACGCACGCTTCCACCTCGTTCGCCCCACCAAACATGCCCCCCTCAGCGTGTGTGGGACCTTTTAAATTGGACCGATCGGGAAGAAGAATATGTGCCGAATATGCGAATAAGAAACTGCCCTACCACGGTGGGCACAACAACTCTGAAAAGTCACCTGGATGCTGTAAGTAGTAAGCCTAGCTAGCTTAGCTGTTGTAAGTTGCTCATGATCGAGCCGCTTTATTCTGCCGTTTAAACCAGAACGTTACAGCATGATAAAAACGTGCACGTACTTTGCTTGAAAATAAGTGTGCAAGCAAGCCTACCGAAATTGTTTTTTTATATCCAGTTCTTTTAAATTTTATCCGAATATTGAAAATAATAGGAGGCTAGATGTGGGAACATCTGCGCTAAGGCAAAGGCATAAAGTTGAGTAGTCTCAGCCTAATAATCAATAGATTGTGCAACGCATCCCAGCCATCAACATTCCTCAACAATACAGCAGACCCTACAGGTTACCCGCTACAGAGACACATTTAGTTTTAGATGTTTGCGAGTACTACTGAGACCAATAAATAAATATAAATCTGTAATAGATATGCTCTTCTGCGCTTCTGCTTAACAGCGTGTTGTCAAGGTGGTCCTCGGATTCGGAGCGCGTGTTATGAAAGCCTTTTTGAAAAAGAAAAAAAAAATACAAGATCCTCTCCCGCACCGAATATCTGTTTCGAAATATTCGCTGCTGATTACGACCTGAATATCCGGAGCCCGAAAAAGGTAGTCGGTACAGCCTAACACACACACAGACGCACGCGACGCGAGAGAGCACTTTTGTATTGTATTGTATGAGACGAGGTTCCAGGCTTGCAATTGAGGCGAATATTTGTAATTGTTCAGAGTTTGTTGGCGTTTAAGATTCATCGAGAATATTTCTCATTTTCCAAATGATAATAGAACATGTTGCCATAAAGCACTTGTGGTCCACTCATATCTTGATAAGAGTATAAAAACGTGAAAAAATTATCCTCTATTAAGGTACATTTAGAACAGATAAAAAATGTGCGATAACATTTGCGATTTAATCGCAGATATACTGGACAATCATGCGATTAAATACGGCTTTAATCGACTGACAAGCCCAATACGAGTATAGATATATACCTATAGGTCATATATAAATAAAACAAAACAACACCAATATAGCGGCATAAAAACAAGTTGGCAATAGATAACACTAAATATGGTTTGCGATCATTCTACGCCGCCTTTTGTTTCTTGCTCCCACTACTTTCAAATACAAATTATGTTTTCAAATCAATATTGGCCTATGGGGGGCTCTTTTGGCAAAGATAGATCAATAAACACCACTGACAGTCGCGCCTCTCTCCCATTTTACATGGCAAAAGTTAATTTTCTGCATCTTAATGTCCAAACATGTTATAATTTTGTATTATATAACAAAATAAGACATTTAAGGTAACATATTATAAATCAGGACAGCGAAACAGGATGCGAAAGATAGCGTT
>NW_011367223.1:8683-29125 GCF_000735185.1 Notothenia coriiceps
TCGTTAGCTTCTTTACCCGTAGCTACCATGGGTACTTCGTCTCAATGCATATAGAGTAGGCCGAAGTGCGACGTTAGAGTAATCGAGGTAGGCGTATCTTTCACTGTCCACCGCACTGTCCAGTCGTCGGAGAATGGAATGAATACGATTACTCGAGCCCGCATCAGGGGGGAGGGAAAACAAGCTCCACACCTCTAGAGTTCGTACACACTCTAGAGTTTCATCCACACTCTAGGGCAGCTATCCTCCCCCCAACTACACATAAAAAGTGCTCCCACTTTTTCGGGGTGAGCAACGCGGAATACCACATAGTATTTTTACAAGGTTAGTGTAATCATTACCGTATTTTTCACTCGTCCACCGCGGCGCGGGGGGTTTACACAACACACACACACACACACACAACCACACCACACACACGACAACATCACACACACACACACACAGTTATAAGGTCTGGGTTTATACGACAAGCGTCGACTAGTCTTGTGTCTTTCCGACCCTTTAAGAAATCAAAACAGATGTACATGGTAGTTACACAACGGGGTGGTTGGTAGTGTTTCAACGGTAGGGACTAGATGGCTCGGGGATCGTAAGAAGTGTACGCACAGCCAGTAGTTTTACAGTGATGATTACGTTTTTGCGAGCATATATAACTAGTCTACATCGAAGTTATGGGAAATTATTACACCACTACTCCTGCTAACTTTTGTCTCACTGGGGGTATCACTCTGAGGGGCCACATTTGGCTTAGCCGAGCTTCAAACCTTTGTCTTCTGTAAAACCTATAGCGAAGCACTAGACCGTCATCTGACATAAGACCCAGTAACCCCTTTACTACATTGCTTTGTAAATTCTCACCCCACGGACCTTATGAAGTACGGAAGTAAGTGAGAGGTCCCATAAAGCTCTGTCTCAGACGCCTTAAGGCAGACTAGCCGGGCTTGTTCTTTGTGTTGGAAAACCGGGGAGGATTACAGTGTGAAAGGAGAACCAGATACCCGGAGGCACAGACATCTCAACCCCCTCTGACATTTTTTTATTGTGTTATGTGAGTGTGGGATTTTCTAGGAAGGTAGAGAAGAGTAGGAGAGCAGAGGAGTGCGCAGAGGAGGAGTGAGAGGAGGCAGAGAGAGAGACAACGACCACTACACATCTTTATATGGTTTTATTGCAAAATATTACTATCGATGTGAGCGAGAAGCAATTGCCGGCTACTTCAAACGTCGCATACGGTCGGTAGTCACAAGTCAAAAATTCGCGAAACGTATGGCGAGTTTCAGCACACGATTCTTGCATAGGACCGGGTCTCTTTTTTTTTTTTTTCTCGTTTAGCCGCGATCCGGTAAATTGTCTTTGTCCTTAACGAAGATTCTTTATTCAAGTCTTTCGATGACTGAGAGTTCACCCTGTGACAATCTCAGTTTTCATTGAGAGGTTACATGGAGATCTTGTCTCATACGTCTAACCCCGACTAGTCTTGTCTTCTTTCGTGGAGGGCAGTTTCCCCCCCCGACTCGGCCACCAACCCCCAATCAGTGTGTCGAGGGAATGGAGCAGTGGGAATGGCAGGGGAGGAGGATACCGACAGTCTCGGAAAAAACCACACACAACACACACACACACACACACCACACACACACACACACACAGCACACACACACACACAAGCTCGGACCGGGACCGGGGGAGGAGGGGGGAAGGACGTCAGAATTGGAGTGATCTGTCTCCCCCTACCCAAGGAGATTATGTTTTCACGCGACATTGCCACCCGGACGGCGAGAGAGAACGAAGCGAGAGAGGAGACAAAAGACGGACTCTACACATCTTTATATGTTTTATCGTAAAATATTGAATTGAGAGAACAATTGCTGTCCACTACTTCAAGCAATCGCATTTGGGTCGGTAGGTCACAGATCAAAATTCCTAGCGTTCCTAGGTTACAAAACAAAAAATTACCTGGTCTTATTTGATCAGAGGCGTCACGGTTCATACGGTTAAGCTTGCGTGCTGGTCTCACAGTATAACCTGGACGGCGCTGAACTGAAAAATTCTTTGTATAGGTGTTTCATACGGTTATGGTACTTAAGTTGATGTTTGTAAAATTATGTTTAATCTGTCTGAAAAGAAATCGACAGTTACGACGTTTCTCAGTGCGAGGGTGACATACGTAAGATGGAGGGTGTAAGCTTTGACAAAGAGCGTTGACCCAGAAACGAACACGGTGTGTCGGACTTTGGTGGGTATTCGTTCGTCGACAACGTTTCTCTCCGATAGGTGGCCCGCACAAACTGGCGGGGGATGGTGGTGACATGCGGTAAGGAAGGGGGGCTATTACGGACGAGTACGAGAAAGACGATAGTACGATAATGGGCTAAATAAAAACGACAATACATACATATATTTGACAGTACAAGATATGACGCGACATACACTCGCCGCCTGATACTCTACCTTTAGATCGGTCTCGAAGTTTAGGCCGACGGTAAATGTGGAACATTCGGGTAATAAGAACAAAATGTTCACAAGTAGTTACACCGTCGATGCATTCCCCGGGAACTCTTTTAATTTGTAAGTGTATACAAGTAGCTTACACGGCGGTAAGCGGGGTCAAACAAACCCTTATTAGACGCTACAAAGTGATACAAAGACCAGTCCGGAGAATTGTTTGCTTAAAAACCATTGTTCTGAGTCCGCCGCTGAGATTTAGTCCGTTCAAACACTAAAATTGTGACAAAGCTACTTGTTATGTAATATGTTTAACGGCTGAAAACCGGGTATTCAAATTGTGTATATGGCGAACATCGCGGAGGAAAAAAAAAACACAACATCCCGAAGTTCTATAAAAGACGTACAGTGCACTCCGTATTGTCGGGTGCCACAGTAGAACGGAAGTGAGCTGCACGACCGGGCAAATGTGTTGTCAATAGAAAAGACCGAAGGAAGTAGGAGACTTAAAAGGAGGGGCAACGGGAGAGCGAAGTCGGTCCGTGTGTTCTTACTCAACCTAGCACTTACTTTGTGAGGAAGGGTTCTCGCATCTGACAGGGATAACTCTGGCGACGGCAAGGATCCAGCTTTTCGAACGTTGTAAAATGTTCGTCTTAATCTGGAAAGAATGACGAGTTACGGACCGGTTCAGTACATGAAGGGTTACATAGCTAAGATTAGGGTGTAAACTTATTACCAAAATGCTTGGACCCAGGCAAACGAACACCGTGTCGTGGACTTTGGCGTATCTTTGTCGACAAGTTCTCTCGATAGATACCCACAAACTGTCTTGTCGCGCGTCGCAGTAGGTGGTGGGTGAGCATGCGGTATGGGGTGGGGAAGGCTAGGTTAAAGAACTCAAAAACTGTAAAAATCAGAAAATTTTCATACGACAAAAATTTTTATATAACGTGGCTACCCCGGAGCGGGGGGAGAGGAACCCCGCTGCTAATAGGGTCTGTTCGTTGTGACCTGCGTCGTCGATCCGAGTCTTGGGGTCCATCTCTGACACTTGCAGGAGTCGGAGTCGTTGTGTTGCCCCTGCGCGGGCGCGGGGGCTCTCTCTCTACAACCTGGAGTGGCACGAGGAGACAAAGACTGGATCGGCACGCCGCAGGCACACAAAAGACACCTTCGACTTTAAGGGTTCCCCTCCGCCATGGGGGGTTGGGTACATTTATAAAAAATTTTGCGGTATGAAAATGCTTCTGCATTTTCTGACAGTTGAGTTCTTAGCACTCAAAAGTCCTACCTGTCACACATGACCGACACCGAAAGACAGTTGTTGGACTATCCGAGCAGAACCTTGTCCCGAAAAGAATACCCAAAGTCACACACCGGTTCTTTGCGGTCAAACCATTTCGTCATAAGTTTACACCCTATGGGCTTGAGTACTGTAGCCTCCCATACGGCTGAAACGTCGTACTGTTAATGCGTCCCTGTGGGCGCGAGATTAACAAATTTAGAACGTTCGAAGGTGCTGGAAATCTGCCCGGTACGAGAGTTATCCCCTTCGGAGTTGGCGAAACCCTTTCTCACAACAGTAGTGTCTAGGTGCGAACTTAGAAGCAACACGACCCGACTTCCTCTCCTCTGCCCCCTGCCTTTTAAGGTTCTCTACGTTCTTCGTCTTGTTATTGAACAAAACATTTGCCCCGGGTCGTGCCAGTCGAAAACCTCTGTTTTTCTACTGTGGCACAATACGACTCGTACGGTTTTATAGACTCGGGATGTTTGGTGTTTTCTCTTTTCCATGTTCATATGGAAGGCACAATGTTTTTTATACGGTCGTTTTTCAGCATATGAGACATATTACATACACACCAAGGGAGCTTTGTTCACAGATTAGTGTCGGGCCGGGCGGCGGGTGCCCAGGAGGCTGAAGGCGCAAATCTCAGCGCGCGTCAGAGAAATCGTTGTTAAGACAAAACGAATTCTCGATGCTTTTGTATTCATTCGTAGCGTTAAGTGAAGGGTTTTGTGTTTGACCTTACGGCCCCGCTAGCTGTTAGCTATTGTAAGTCAAACTTACAAATAAAAGAATCCCGATGGGCATCACCGGTCGTAATCGAGCGTGTGAAATTTGTTTTTATTACGGAATGTTCACATTACTCCGGGCCTAAACTCCGAGACTTTCGATTAAAGGTAGATATCAGGCAGTGGTATTGTCCGTGAGCGAGCGGTGTGGAATATTATGTGCGTGATGTCGTGTTATTTATTGTACTAGACGGTGCTTTTCGTACTCCGTCCGTATGAAGGTGTTTCCTACCATGTCACGCCACGATACTGCCACCGGAAAAAGACAGTTTGTGGACCTATCCGAGCCAGGAACTTGTCCGCCACAACGTTAGCCCAAAGTGCACACGACCCGGTGTTCGTTTACTGGTCAAACATTTTGTTCATGGGAGCGCCGGGGGGGCGGCTTAGTATCGTTCACCTACCATACTGGACAACCCGTCGACTGGTCAATTCTGTTTTTCCAGATTAAACACAATGCGTTACAACATTCAACTTAAATTCCACCATAGACCTATGACGAAGACCTTATACAAACGCGAATTTTCAGTTCAAAACGCTCAGTATCGTGTGAGAGACAAGTACTATCGAACGTGCCTCCTTGAGTCACAGATAAAGACGAGGTAAATTTTTTATTGTTGAACCTCCAGGAACGCTAGAATTTTGATCTTGTGACTACCGACAAATGCGATGCTTGAAGTAGCCCGGAAAATTGTCTCTTCACTTCATGATATTTTGTAAATGAAAACATATCGAAAGCAAATTGTGTAGTCGTCTTTGTCTCTCTCTCTCTCTCTCCTCTCCCCGTCACCCGTGGAATGTCCCGGTGAAACAAAGGTCCTCGGCTGGGTGAGGGGGGGAGACAAGATCACTTCATTCTACCCGTCCTCCCCAGCCGTCTCCTCCGGCCCTGAGTCCCGGTCCGAGTGTGTGTGTTCGTGTGGTGTGTGTTCGTGTGGGATGTGTGTGTCGGTGGTGTGGTGTGTGGTGGTTATCCCGGACTGTCGGTAGTCCTGGTCTCCATTCCGCCCACTCGGTTCATGGCCCCTCGACCACCCTGATTGCGAGAACTGTCCTTCGCACCGAAGAACAGACTAGTCCGGGGTTTAGACGTATGAGAGCAGACTTATCGTAACTCTTCCAATAGGATCGGAAACTTGAGATGGTCACACCCGCGACCCGCTCGAAAAGACTTGAATAAAGATCTTCGGTTAAAGCCAAAGAAATTACCCGGATCCCGCTTAAAACCGCAAAAAAAAAAAAAAGAGAACGGTTCTATTGAAAATCTGCTGTGAAACTTCCATGCGCGTTCGGAAATTGATTCTTGTGGCTAGCCGGACCCGATGCGACGTTGAAAGTAGCGAAATTGTTCTCTCAGTTCTGGGGGCATATGCGCGTTCGGTTCTTTCGCAATAAAACATATTAAAAATGTGCCACTATTGCTCATGTAAACCTACTACTGCTGCGCCCCCTGTAATCTCAGATGCACCGAGTCATTTTGTTCTGGAACCGGGCATACAGTACATGGCCATATACTAAACAAACTACAGAGCCCATTCCGTGTTCCTGTTAGTGTTTACTTCCTCTCTGCCTTCTTCTGGTGATTTATCTGACGTCCAGCGCTCCGTCTTTTAACCTCTTTTCCTTTCTCTTTCTTGATCCTCCTTAGCAACCTTCATTATAGTCCTTGACAGTGGTCTGTACTGGATTAACAACGTGTCACATGTTAAGAATTTATAATCAGAATCAAGTATTCAACTAAGCCGTGTAATTCAAGTTGTTAGTAGCCTTAAGGGCCTACACAGTTGTTATGCTATACCACATTGCCCTTCATTGGATGTATAATGAGCTGCACTAAACTACATTTTAGCATTTAAAATACCTAGCCATTCTTTTGCGGTTATTTTGGTGAAAGTATCTCAAAAGTAACTAAAAAGCAGTGTAACTCATTACATTTCAGAGACAGTAATATTGTAATGTAACTTATTACTTTCAAAAGAGAGTAATAAGTAATATGTAATATATTACATTTTGGAAGTAACTTGCCCAACACTGGTTATTATATAATTTTAACTTGAAACGGGTCACGGGAGACCAGAACACAACATAAGGGTTGAACAAGCTTATTGCATGAGAGTGATCATCTTGTTTCTTTTCTGTTTATCTAATCAGGTAAAAGTCTGATTTACAAATTTGGTAAAAAGTCAATTACAATAGGACATAAATATTGTCAAATGTCTGTTGGATGTTCTTGTCAGTACGCTTGCATGTTTGCCATAATAATTTGATAATCTCAAATAAAAATCTCATCTTGATTATGTTATCGAAAGATCTGCCCCTTATTGACAAAAAAAACAAAAACACTCAAAAACACAAAAAAACACTCAAAAAACAAACAAACTCAATCTCATGTTTTCACGAAGTTGAACATCCATTATTTTTAGCCACTGAGAAAACATGTTTTTCCATTAAATATACCCAAACTCTAAAAACTCTCAAACTCTTACAGCTGTTACCTGTAGTATATGTTCTGCTGTTTTACAGGCAATTCGACAATTTCAATATCAAGAGAGCCACATAATGTTGACAAAGTCTCTAATCTGTTGTTATAAATGTCAATGGGTTTTTTAATGAAGTTTTCCCTCTTCTGGAACAAAACCCAGATGGCTCTTTATAATGGCAGGAGTAAATATCTTTGCTGTATAAACTCACTTGTACTTTTTTTTTATCTCGATTTGCAGTTAAGTAAACGACATAAAGGTTTACAACTCGTCAAATGAAAACAGACATTTTAATTGCTTATGTGTGTGGAGGAACTGCCCTTGCTTGTGTCAGCTTTTTTCTTGAGTTGTCAGATACATTGACCTCATGATAATTACCCATTGACAGGCTGTGTAAACTCTCGATACTACACGTGTGAGATCTGCCTTTTTATGCCCTCTCGGTCGGCCACACACAAAATAACATACTGCAGAGTGTGAAGAACATTAACCAATCCATCTTCATCTTTTTTAAAGGGAAATTGGGGAAATTGACCGTGAACTTTTGCAGTACAACCTAAAACACACAAGCAAAAGACAGGTTTGTTTATCCCAGGACTGAAGTATCCTATATGTTGGTGTGAAAGTCCATAAGGTGATGATTAAGCACAAAAAAAGCATTCTGCCTCCACAACCTTGGGGCTTGCTGTGGTTGTTTAGAATTGTTGACAGCTCTGTTTCCTGTCCTCTGCACCTCCAGTTGTCCTGAGCACATATGGTTTGCCCTCCTCGCTACATGCCTGGCCTCGGCTGAGAGGCCGAGGCTTACATGGCTCAGTGGAGGTTCCTGACCCATGTGGTGCTACTGTCCATCTCTGGAAAAGGGTCATCTACTTCCACAACTTTCTAATGAAGCACAAAGAGAGTCATTGGTTTGCTTATATTTGCCAAGAATAGTGAATAAATCTCTGAGATGCAGTCTAGATGCTGAAGTAAACATAGGAGGACTTATTTGATCAGCCTTGACCCTTTTCCCAGTTGAGAATTACACTTTCAGGAAACCCTATCTACTTTCCAAAGCCGGCGTCATTTGAAGAACATGTTTTTTTGAACTTTTTTCAGCGTTCCTCATTCCTCTTAGGTCGCCAGACATCTCTTCTGGTTTCCATTTGTTTTAAGTTATTAGCGCTCATGACCTGATAAGGGAGTGGTTGGAGGAGCGCAAACATCCGTCTCCGACTACATCCGTCATCGTCCACATGTGTTTGACTTGAGCAATAATATCCGCTCCTGGAAAGGTTTGACTCAAAGGCCCGGAGGTGAAACTACCGCTGTGTAGACGCGTTTATGTAATCCTTGACGAAGGTTTGAAAATGATGTGTGCTGGTTTGTTCACTAAATATATTCCATTTTAATAAACGTCTTGGACAACCAGCAGCATTGTTCAGCACTTTGACTGCCTATATGCAACGGAGCAGAAACACAACACTTAAAGACTTTTATAGGAGTTGGTTTTTGGCATGTGAGATAAAGTACCTCACATGCTATGAATGTCACCTCAAGTCAGTTTCCACTCTTGGTTCTTTGCAGTCAACAGAAGAGACTCGCTTGCTTTTGTAAGACGGATCCCACTGGCGAAAAACCCACATTAGTCAAGGAGCTCTTTATTTGCAAATGATATACAGTCTATTTAATTTGTCTGTCTCTTCTGCATTTGGCAGAATATCAGTTAGGGCTGTGTTGACAATGAAGACATTGAAGTGGTTGCCTTTTAGCCAACTTTCTGGCTGTGCGCAGGACAATAAAGCTTGCTCTGCACAAAGCTGAAATTAGATATTTTACCGTTCCATTATATGAGTTCAAAGGAGGATACATGCATTTATGAGTTATATTGAAGACGTGGCGAGGTGGAGATTCTCTATGCAGTGGAACAGGAAATAGCTTTGTTAGGAAACAGTGATTCTCTTTAGGAATGTTCAGTTTAAAAGCAAGGTTCACAAAGTGGGACTTAAGGCATGTTCAACACAATGATGGTAGAAGTATTCAGATCATTTATTTGAGTAAAGGTACAAATAGCACACTGTGAAATACTCCAATACCAGCACAAATATTTTGCATTCAGAACCTACCTTAAGTAAAATGATGTAACTATTATTATTATTACAGTGCTGCATGTGTTTAAGATTGTGCTAATTCATTTATATACACCGTTGGGTAGTTTGATCTACAGAAATGTATCATATTCTATAAGACCATCATATGTTTATATCCTCAGTGTCCTGTAAGGACTACATATCTCTAAAAGGTTCTCTCAGAAAAAACGATCTGTTTTCAGCTTAGTGATGATGCATTTTCCAGGTGATCCATGCAGGTTTTTAAATAGTTTATTTAACTTAAGATGTTGGGAGGATTTGGTTCACAGAACAGGAAGGGTGTGAGAGATCTGCAGAGAAACTAAAGATGTCAGAATAACAGTAGTAGCAAAAGTGGAAGTCCTCAAGTAAATGTACTTTCTGACATTTAACCACTAATTCAATCGGATAAACAGTGTCATTTGTAATCTCATACGGGGCAATCCTATTATTTCTGACCCTCCCATCCAGACATTTATTTTGTTCAGAATGTTAGTTCTATAAATATTCCTTATAGGAGGCATGAGTCAACGAGGCTGTGTTTGCAAACTCTTGGCGATGTGTGTACCTAATCCCGCTCTGTTTCTTACACTTGTAACAGAGCAGGGGTCCTCTGGGACTTCTGCACCTGGTATTCTACACACAGTCAATGACACTTACATGGGGCTTGAGCATAGTGTCTATATTTGTGGGAATAGATCATACGTGACTTCTCGTGCAACTCCCCAGGTCTGTGAGGGTCACCAGGGGGTCACTGTGTGTGCAAACAGTAACACAGGGCAGATGCTTTGTCAGCGTCAATATATTAAAAAGGTATTGTTAATGCATTGAAGTATGTGTTCCTGTCTTTCTTGGGAACCTTTTAGTTGCCAGAGTAAAATCACGGCATGTCTGTTCTCTCTTAGAATACAGAGCTTTAAAATGACATAATGAGTGCACATTATGGATGATGTAGTGAAATTGAATATCTACTGTTCGCCATTGGCACGACAAAATACGGGCTCTCGGCCACAGTTGCCACAGTGATTTTCTGTGTTGTGTTTATTCTCAGTTTATTTGGTGCTCTATGGGAGCCCTTGTGCTGGTAATTAAAAATACCATTTGCATATAAAAGTCAGCATAAACACCTCATTTAACTGTGGTAAGTTTGTCTGTGCCTGGATTCAATCCAGTTTGAGTGAAAGACAAAAGTTGGTTGGGCTGTTGGCAAGTGAACTCTAAATATTACAAGCATCCACAAAGACGGATATGTTCTGAACTCTCAAACTCGCAGCGTATTGGGCCAGAAGCAGTGAGGGAGGAGAGGAATGATGTTGAGTGATGACTATGGCTCATATCCACCCTCATAAACAAAGAAATGGAGATGGCAAAAGGGAAGATTCTTCTTCTTTTGCAAAGCTGTGCAGACACTTTGAACAATGGCAAACCTTAACTTACTTATTGACTGAATTTCCTTGCACGGATAGAGATTTTTTTCCAGGAATACACGGCAAAGTATTACTTTACGCCTTATTTAGAAACAAATGCACTTTATAAACAATTAATACACTTAAAATTACACTAGTTAGAAGCAAATATAAAAGGACATTTTCTGAGTGTATTAATATACAGTATTTGCCAACAGTTATAGCTTCAAAGATCAAAGCATATTCTATTTTATTAAAACTGTTATAACTTTATGTTTACACATTGGGGGAAAAAAGTACTAAGAACTTTAAGTAAAAGCAGCAATACCACATAAATATTGTGGTACAAGTAAAAGTATTTGCATTAAATACGTCCCATTTAAAAATAATGTTTATTACTGGATCCTAATTATTGAATCAATATTGTGGTGGTGAAAGTGGAGCTTGTTTTTTATTACTTTCTTTACTATACTTTTTTCTATTTCTTTAATAGCTTAATCCATAATAATGGATAATTTATAGGTGGATTATATTTAGTTTTATGTTTCTAACCCTGCAAAATAAAGCTGTCAAAATAAAACATACAGCAATTGTTTTAGAAGAAGTATAAAGTAGCATATATTAAAAAAAACGTAAGTAAAGTACAAGTACCTCAAATTTGCACATAACTTCAGTCAATCACATGGATGCTTCAAAGTACAAATACATTGAATACACTTATATCTGCTTACAACCACATAGTAGTGTGTTAAATCCAGTTGGTTGGGGATTCAGATGGGAAAAATAACAGATAAGCCAGCTTTTTCAAATATATCTGCCTTTACTTTATTCATGTTCTGTACATTATTTCATTTTCAAAGTCTCTATCATACTATATGACAATAATGGCTATCATTTACTACAAAAGGTTGCATAAATAATTTAAATGTGAAATAAAAAATAAATATGCAGTTAATTCTTTGTAACAGTCCTTCTTTAGTGTCTGTAGAAACCAGCCCCCCACCCCGTCCCCCCACTGCAGCGGACCACACAGGTATGATATGTACAATCCCAGCTCTCAGCTTACACCACAAACCCCTTCCAGTTGCTATTCCAAAACATACAATCGGGAAAAGAAGCAAACATTGTCGGTACAGTTAAGACAACCATACAAAAATCAGGAAGCAATAGAAGCGGAATGACTATATGTGGAAACATTGTGAATATTCTTCATGGAGAACAGTCCCCATTGCTGAGGAAGGAGGTTGTGACAGACCGGGGGTCAGATTTTTATCAGAATTATTGTTCTCATTATGTTATGTGTATTCCTATCTTTCCTGTTGGAGCTATTTACAGTATGGGAGCGGACACAAACGAATGGATTTTGGCTGTGGATGCTTGATCGCTGCTCTATTTGGCCCTTTACAAAAGAATTCCGGTGTGTGTGGGCGTGCTGGAGAAGAGCTCTGCCCTTAGGTAACAACGCAACCATGCTCTACTTTCTGATGCCTCCTACACACACACATGTGCACTTTTTTTGTTCTGTGTGTGTTTCCAGCAAACAGGAACTGGCTGGAGGAAATGGCTTTTTATGACTCGAAACAACACAGGAATAGGCTCATTTAGTAATTAAGGAGTCACAGGAATGTCCCCGTAGTGTCAAAACTGCTTAATTTCTCTGTCTCTCCTCACTCTGCATCTGGCTGTGGGGAAGGTTACTGCGACTGACAGGCCTGGAAGAGTGCTGTGGGGCTATCCCGATGAGTAAGGCCTTTAGTGAGCTGCCTGCACCGCTGCACAGAAACCTGTCAACATCAGAGCCCCAAGAGCTGCCACCATCTCCTCCACACACGCACAGCCAAAAAGGAGATGGATTACAACCACTTTGGGGCGAAGATACACCTTTTCAGCTTTAAAAAACATTGCTCTGCATCCGCTGGATGTTTGTACAGATGGGCTGGAAGCCTTCGGGGAGGACTTCTCATTAAATGAAATCTGTTTGTGTGCAGGACACAAACCAAAAGAGGCTTGAGCTGTTGGGGCGATTAGATACTTTTTATCCAACATAGTGCTACATCTGTGGCAAGCCCCCTGGCAGTGACTAACTTTGTCATGCAAATAAGCAGCCGAGTTCACAAATACATTGAAAAAATGAAGACTGATGACTTAAAAAACCAGTCCAAAAATTAGCTTATGAATTTGCTCTCTTTGATATTTCTCCTCCCTAGTTGAAGGAGACGTTGTTGAATGGTGTGTTGTGTAACGTGTGTGTGTGCTTTGGTGTTTGTCCTTTGGAAGAGCATCAGTACGAGTTTCCCATCAGTGTCGGCGTGTTGTTCTTGTTCCGGACTTGAGACAAGCGACTGTGCTTCTTGTTGCGTTTTGGCACCTCTTTGAGCTCTGATTTGTTGTGGTGGGGCCTGAAGCGCTTGCACTTGCAGGAGGTAACCACGCGTATTTTGTAAGTCCGAGTGTTGCCGTTGGGACAGTGCAGCTGCACCCTCCTAGTCCTGGAGTGGGCCGGGATGCAGCGGTAGTCTGTGGTGCTGCCCCTCCACCACTTCCCACGGCCGATGGAGTTGGGCATGAGGTGTGCGGGCATGCACTGGCCCGAACACACCAGCTCCTTCACGGGCTTAGCACTGCGGCAAGATCCGTCCGTAATGTAACGGGTGGAGCGCAACTCCCTGCAGCTCAACTCCGAGGCACCTGGAATGGAAGAGCAGAATATCACAGTTACACTCGTGGCTTCAGCCCAAAACACAGACTTTGAAGTTCTGCACACTGTAAATGACATTCTGCAGGTTGACCGCCCTAATGCTGCAGCTGTGTCCGACTCCAATATGTGCTAACATCTCTCCGATTCTGTCAACATTAGGTCACCCATTCTGTTTTGTGTAAGTCAAACTGCAGTTCAATCCTGACATTTTATGAGACACAAAAGTGCAGCCGAAAAATGCACTTTTATATACCCAACTTAATGTAACAATTTGTACATTTAAGAGTAGATTTGAGAGATCATATCAGGGTTTCCCAAATTTAGTCATGGTCTGATCATTAGCCGATGACGGGTTTTGACAAGGAGATCCAGCTGGCAGCAATCAGCTGATAGCATATCCAGACCAGAGGCCATTAAACAGCTCAATCAAACTTAATGTAGGTTTGGGCTGGAAGGAAAGCTGGCATTCAGCGTTGGCCCTCAGGAAATGTATGTGGTGATGGAGGAGTAAATAGCTGTCTGGTTATTTTAAAGTAAGTGTACGGTTTTGGACAAACTGGACATCTGCCAGACTGATTTGAGAAAACACACTCCCGACTGTAATCCCATGTTTCGGCCGCAGCCTTTTAACAGCCGTATTCATGAGTTATTGTCCTGCAAGTTTTTTGTTTTTTACAAGCAGTGTGTAAAGACTGGGCAGAGGAACTGTCGGTTTAGAAATGATACACTCCGAGAGGGATCTGTTTTTCTCTGTGGCTTTCTTTGCAAAAAAAGGGCTGAACAAAGGATGAGGTGACTCTTTTTTTTCCTCTGCACGAGAACCTGATCTGATGTTATTCTGTGGTTGCCACTGAAGGGACCACAGTAGTATACAATGACTACACTGGGCAGCAGTTCGCAATAATTACCACCATAACCCAGAAAGTCAGGTTGTCTTGTTCGGTCTCTCTGTGCCTTTTCCCTACATTTCCTGTTCTCCTCTCCACTATAAACCTGAAAAAAATCATTACTAATGATGGAGGCCTGCACACTGGACTACTGTACAGTTGCGTGCGCTGTTGCTCTCCCTCGGCGGTAAAAGAGCAGCCCTGGGAGAGGAGTGTAGGGAGGCCAGGCAGTGGTCCAAAGTCCCTGCTGTGACCCCACAGGGACCACGAGCAGGACGTCCTGGGACAACACCGAGTGATGAATGACGAAAATAATCCAAGAGATTTCTGTCTCCGAGTGAACCACAACACATAGGTGCTTATCCAGATGAAAACACAGGGATGCACTTTTCCAGCTATATTTTGGAGACTGCGGTTCATTATGTGGATTGGTTATAAACATTTGGGAAGCCCACTTTAGTCGATAAGACTTGTTCAGTAATTTGTAAAGCTATTTTTATACTGAATTTAAATAGACATTTGGTGATTTTGCAGTAATCTTTGTGAAATAAACTAATTGATTAGTTACGAGTACGAGTGTTAGCCGTCTAAGATTTTCTTAAGGACAGCCCGATAATATACTCAGACAACGTATCCGTTATTCTTTTAATCCAACAAATCATCTTCTTCTCCAGTGCCCGTGATTAAATCTTTGAGAACATTGCACTACCCATCTTGAATGCATGAGTGTGAGATTATTGTACATGCACCACTCGATCAGAACATACAACCTTTACTGGCAACAGGTGGGAATCATTCTCAAAAGGCAGTGTTGCGTTTAAAAAGCAATTTCTCAATACAGCCCACCCCAAAAAACGACATCCCCTGAAAGACAAACTGCAGGGTTTTCAGAGACATGTTGTTGCAATCAGATGGTAAGTAGAGCTTGACTAATAGTATAAAGAGAGAAGGAAACAACCTGGAAGACAATGTGAAAATGTTGCCCTGATGTCTCTCTAAATGCTCCACTTGAGATTGTGTAGGGGAAGAAACCACAAGAATGTGTCTGTGCCGCTCTCAGCACCCGTAGACTCTGGCAGTGGATTAAGCAAGAAAACACTTCCCACACAGGAGAGCTGCTCGTGATCAGGGAGGCAGTGTGAGGAAGAAGTGAAATGGAAAGACGGGTTGTCTTTAATACCTTTTTTTTTAAAGTCAGATCCACCGATTACAACAGTAGTAGCCTAAGTATACATTTCCAAGATTACATTTTTTTTAAGTCAAAACAGCGGATAAATTCTTATTCAAACATTTAATCGTTTACAATAAAACTACTTGTGAAATTAATCTTAGTTTTTAGGCATAAAATGCAGCTTCTCTAAACGCCTTTGTAAGGTCAACGGGACAGTCTCAGTTCCCACCAAAATCTAATTATTTAATCCGAAAAAGGAAATATACATGTTTAAACAAAGAGATCCTACACTATTTAAATTGAAAAACTAAATATTTTTATGATTTTAAAAAATACACTAGTAGTATCAATTTATTATAAAAAGGTAGTGTGGCTCGGCTGTCTGGATATTAAATAATATATTGTCATGCTGTCGGCCTCCTTGGATACAGGTTTATAGTCTCCGTAATGCTATACAGATTGAACTGACGTTTTTAAAAAAAAACAAAAAAACATTATGTTTATTTATTTGTTTGTTAACTCCCTCACTTTTACGCACCATGCCTTAAATTAAACCTCACATAAAAAGTACCCTTTTAAGATTGACTTGGAAAAAGACATTTAAATACCTCACACGTGCCACCTGTAACACAGTTTTTCCCATACTAATAGAGTGAAAGTAGTAGGCTACTTACTGTAGGAGACAGTGTCCGCGCTCCTCCCGCCGCTCTTCGCCCTGTTATTCAGGGTGTTGTTGTTGTTGTTGTTGTTGTTGTTGTTGTTGTTGTTGTTGTTGTTATTGTTGCCGTTGGCCGTCTGTAATATCGTCTCGAGAGGGGTCCGACTGTTTTCTCTGTACTCCGGTAAAATCTCCGTGCCATCGTTCTTTAGTACCTTCCATCCCTTCACGGCGGTGCAGCATCCCTGCAGAAGCAGCAGCGCGAGGCTGGAGACGAGGAGGGCCAGAGACACCTGCATGCTGGAGGCTCGGCGGCAAAAGTGAAGAAGCACGAGGAGGATAAAAATGTTACGCACCAGAAAGAGCGAGATGATGCCCTCTCGGATACGTCGGTCAGTTCTACTGTCAATGCAGGAGGCGCACGCGGTATTTAAGCCTTAGCGAGTTCTCGTCCAAGATGACAATTAAGCCTTACACGGAGTGGGAGGGGCTGAAGCTGGAGTGAGACTCATTGAGAAACTAGGAGGAGAGGGAACAAGACGAGGGGATACAATAGGGGAGAGAGAAAAGTGAGGGAAGGAAATATAATGATAAAGTTAAATAGAGAAGTTGACGGAGGAAGGAGAAGGAGAAACAGACGAGAACAATTTGGAAAAAGAGAAGAAAGTGGAAAAAGAGAAGAAACTGGGGAAAATGTAGGAAATAGAGGGCGGAGGAGATAGAGGGCAAAAGTGAGGAGAGAAGGGTGAAAGGAGGGAGAAGTATAGAGTAAGAAAAAGAGAGGGGTAAGGTGAAATGAAAGGAGAAAATAAAAAGACGTAAAAAAGTAGACGGGGAAAAGAGAGATGATAGAAAACAGAGGAAAATGAGCCGGGAGCTAAAGAGGTGAGGAGATGAGAAGTGATAAAACAAGAGAAAGGTTAGAGGTCAGAGGAGGAGAGAACAAGAAGAGAGGGAGTGTGGGGGAAAAGAAAGGACAGAAGATAAGATGAAGAAAATTCAGAAGGAAAATGGAGATGTAAAATAATAATCAAGAGGGACATTTGAGGGGAGATCAGAGAAAATGTAACAGAAGTTTACAAAGACAGTGGAAAAAGAGAAGAAGAGCACATTTATTGTTGGAGGCAGCGGATGTGCATCTCACTGTGTTCGTGTTGTTGTTGGACTTAAGTTTACAAAGCTTCTTCTCCCCCTCCTCCTTAATGATTTCCGGAGCATTACGTGTTTGAAAAGCATTTAGGGCGTTTGTGAGGTGGTTTATTTTTGGACTGCTGTCTCATGCGCCTCACACTCCTCCTGCATCCTGCTCTGTTCCTGATACAGGGCAGAACACAAGTGAATCATTAATCCCTCACGTTAATTATCTATCATTACAGCTCTGTGTAGGGACATCAAACCATAATGAAATGTTCTATATCAAAAGCCTCCGCTTTTCAGATCTTCATCAGCTCTTAAATCCTGCAATTAGACAGTGTCATGTATATTGTACACATGTATCCATGTATGTCATTTACATCAAACATTATCTTTGTATCTGGTTTGAATATTATGGACTGAAGACTGCATGTACGCTCTTCTCAAAGTTCTTGGCATGCATCTCATTGCAGTGATGAGTGCTGACAGATGGAGGCTCTTTTATTCAAACACTGCCCTCTTGAGGGGGAATAAACAAGGCTTGTGAAAGGAAAATATGTGATTATTGTGTTAATTAGCATCACACTGCTTTTTTGCAGGAGCAGCATGGGCATTCAGAGACAAGTCATCTTGGAAGATAAACAAATAAATGATGAGGAATGTATGTTGCCTTCGTCAATGTCACTGCTTTGACACATCTCGCACCCATTCATTTGAGGCACAGCGAAGCTTCCATAATAATATGTCACGGTACATCTACTTTTATACAAGCCTTAAATCAGAGTTTTGTAACGCCGTAGCCAATTGGTTGTCCATTGCAATTCAAAATGATGGACATTCTAGGGGTAAACACTTCATTATAAAATGATATTGTAAGATGAGGTTTACAACATCATTCTCTTCTATAAAAAAAGACGTGTGACAACACTCTGTGATCAGATGTAAAACTGATTAGGTCAAATGAAACTCTTTTGAAGTTCAATGACCCCTTTTGAAGTCCTATCTATTATAATTTGCATCAACAGCACCTAACAGAAGAGTATCCTCTGGTGTAAATGAGCCTTCTGTTATTCTGCAACGGTTACCATCAAGTTTAAAAAATGACAGGATACTGTCCGTACTGTATGTGTGCTACGGAGAGTAAATGTTTTGGCTGCAATATTATATGTATATGAATATGTATTTGTTTTTGGCAACTTAAGAACAGCATTCATTTGGATACGCAATTTTGAATGCAAGTACTTTTTTCACTCTCAGTTTTGGTCTCTGAGGGAATTAGCTCTTTAGCAGTTAAAGCTCACCTGTGTTCACAAGCTAGCCTACTTTGCCTGACTGTCGATTGGTGATAGGAAGGTAGTTGACTGAAAACAAGAATGATGAGAGCAGGATTTATAGGCTACAAAACCTAAACAATGAGCTAAGAGACGAGCATCCATGTCTAGTAATCAAAGACTTGCATTGTAATGTGCATTTTTTGAAAAAGTTATATTTATTTCTTGTAATATGGACATGTTTTCAGTAATTCTTCAGTTTGTGTTGTTGCAGTTGAAGACTGGAGGAAGTGACTGAAGTATAGGGTTACCTTTCTTTTAGCTCTTGTAAGTGATTGCTGCAAGTTAAAACATTAATTGTGTAGCTTTAGGTGCCTTAAGAGGATATATCATTAAAAACTAGAGACAGGCGCAAAATGGAGCATTTCAGCCTATGGGTGAATACAAGAATATTCAGACAGTATAAGCAAAATAATGTGTTCTTTGAATTTAAGAGCATGTACACACACTAGTATGAACCCAAAAAACCAGTATGCGCCTGAAAATGACCATCCTATGTCCTCTTTAAAGTTTAACATTATGAGAAACAACGCTATGTTTTAGTTTATTATTCGTATCCAGGAAAGTCCTGTCCAATTTATTCATGTTCACACGTATTATTAGGGCTGTTTTGACCAGTGGCAAATTCTGAAGTCAAACATGATTGTCATTCATAAGCCAAGAGCTCTTAAAGTAACCAGAGCAGAGAGCCATGTCTTTCTATTGTGTTACAGCTCTGAGGCTGTGCCAGGTTTTTTTAGTGAGCGATGGATGGCCCCACTGTCTACACAAAAAGCCAGCTGTGATTACAGTCTTCTTGTCAACGTCGCGACCGATGTCAGTCACAGTCTCAATTTAGACCTTTCTTTATAGAGCCCTTGGGCCCCAGCACAGTGTTTTTATCATGATAACAGTACAGTGAGGCCCAAATAACATTCAGATGCTCCCCAGATTGCAAGAAAGCCTCCAGCAGTGCAAAGGATGGCAGGGCGTTATTTAATGGAAGTGGAGAAAAACAATGTTTTCAGTCCATGAACGAAACCATCTCAGCTCCTTGTGTTCCGTTTGGTTGCATGATTCATTGTACAAGATTGTAAACTGCTTGAACACACAGGTTAGAAACAAACAAGCCAGTGAAAGTTAAGCAGGAGGTTTTGTGACTGTGCCGTGTTTTTAAAAAGTCTGCAGTGTTCGACTCCTGAGTTTGAGAGGGGTGAATTATTCATAATGTGTCCACCATAATTATGTAAAGTAGGTTCACGTTCAGCGTTGGCTTTCCACATCAGTCCCCTAGACAGATTTAAAGTGAAAGCTTTATGATTGCGAGTGGGACTGAACATGTGGAGCAAATGGTGACACATTGCTGCGACGTGCCACATGTTAGTCAAAATTCCTCATAACATAAGTGCAAAGTAGGGCTAAAGAACTTTTTTTGGTACCAAAAAGTTTCCGCAGCAACAAGTATGGAATTATGTTAAATATTTTAAACTTGGCATTTCAAATTCTGATCAGATATCCATAAGATTAATTCTCTTAACAATTACAGACTATTCAGGTACATTCTTGTACAGATCATTTACCAAGCACTTTACATTAGAGTTGCTCAATTCGTTAAACATTAAAGTGAAGTTGTTGTAAAAAATATGGTTTTCATTTTTTGGTATCAATATCATAACTCACTGGCAGTGGAACTCGAACCATCAATCAATCAACCAATGTTTATTTATATAGACCAGGGGTCGGCAACCCCTGGCACGCGTGCCAGCATTGGCACGCGGCACCGTAACCAGTGGCACACTAGGAATAAGTGGAATAAGTGTGCAAAAATATTTAAATTGTATTTTCGGATCCTGAACGAGACCGCCACCAGAGCGCGTCTCCCCGTTACCTGCAGAAGGAAGCCATGCACGCAACGCAGCCCCGCTCTCTTTATCTCCAGGTGACTTTCTGCCGCTTTCCTCCGCGGTGCAGTGCTGATCGTTTCACCACGGAGGAAAGCACTTCTCTAATTGCAGTACCCATAAGGAGCTGTACAAATGCCGCAGTTTTTGCGTGGCTGT
>NW_011367224.1:0-1971 GCF_000735185.1 Notothenia coriiceps
ACTACATACTGATATACACCTGAACATCAGCAGGAGAGGACTCTTTAAAGTAGAGACACTACATACTGATATACACCTGAACATCAGCAGGAGAGAACTCTTTAAAGTAGAGACACTACATACTGATATACACCTGAACATCAGCAGGAGAGGACTCTTTAAAGTAGAGACACTACATACTGATATACACCTGAACATCAGCAGGAGAGGACTCTTTAAAGTAGAGACACTACATACTGATATACACCTGAACATCAGCAGGAGAGGACTCTTTAAAGTAGAGCCACTACATACTGATATACACCTGAACATCAGCAGGAGAGGACTCTTTAAAGTAGAGACACTACATACTGATATACATCTGAACATCAGCAGGAGAGGACTCTTTAAAGTAGAGACACTACATACTGATATAAATCTGAACATCAGCAGGAGAGGACTCTTTAAAGTAGAGACACTACATACTGATATACATCTGAACATCAGCAGGAGAGGACTCTTTAAAGTAGAGACACTACATACTGATATACATCTGAACATCAGCAGGAGAGGACTCTTTAAAGTAGAGACACTACATACTGATATACATCTGAACATCAGCAGGAGAGGACTCTTTAAAGTAGAGACACTACATACTGATATAAATCTGAACATCAGCAGGAGAGGACACCTTTCATGATTAAAGCCTTCAGCTTTTCCTGAGTGAATAACCTCCGGAGAATTGCATTCAGGAGTTTCAACAGCTTTTTCATGAAATTCACAAACTTTTACACCCCCAGCTCTCCTGAAAACTTCCTCTCAGAAACTTTCAGAAAAGAAACTGAAAATCAGGTCAGACCTGTCAATCTTCCCCCACAAATATCTTCAGAGGGAAAAGATGAAATAGAGGTGAAGGATTCGAGTTATCTCCTCCTCTGCATCTTTTTCTAAAGCGCCTCAACCTTCAACTAACAAAGGAGTCTGAGACTGAATGAGCAGGATGACGTGCAGAGTTTGCCTTTAGCAACAGAGATGTGGTGATATTTCACCTCTGTGGGTTTAAATAGGGTTTGAAGCAGGTTTATAAAAGGGTTACACAAAAAGACAGAAAGGCCAGAGCTCTCATTAAGAGAAGAGCTTGACATGTCTCACACAGACACACAACAAAAGTAGTGAGAGATATCTTCCAGCTGTTAAACGTTTAAAAAAGAAATCGGGGTTGGTGCTTAAAAAGTCTCTGTTGTCTGAAATTAAGACTTCAATAAATCCAAAATGATCTTAATTGGTTGTACAATTTCTTACTGTTGTTTTGCTGCAAAAAAATCAGGTGCGTCTGTAGTTTTTTAAAATTTGCTTGTGGTAAGACAGAACCAATTCAAAATAATAAACTGGTATTTTCAGTACTAAAAATGCAGTAAATGTTAAAACATCCTTCAGAAACTGTATAATAAACACATATTCATGTTGTGGAGAAGCAAACAGCTAGTTGCATTTAAAGATTTCTAACTGTGCTAAGGCAGGGCTCTCAAGTTTTGAACAGAGTTCAGAGTGAGATTTTGGCAGCGGTGTTTGGTACTCCAACTTCTGGCTCCCCTCAAAGTTCCCATGAAGCCCTCTGTACCGCGAATGTCAACTGGGGGAGGGGGTGCTAGTGGAGTGCACGCGTCTCAAAAAAGCCTAGTTTGTTTACAAAATTGCGGCGCAACTTGGTGGGCCCTGGAAAGAAATTTCTGCGTGAGAAATACAAGGTGTGGCGTGTGAGCGTGTGAATGGAGTGAAATGCGTGTGTCTCACGCCAAATGCGTGAGACTTGAGAGCTCTGGCTTAGGTAACATTTTGCATACTTTTCAGTAGCATTGCTAACTATGCTAACTATGCTAACCATGTTAACGTTACTTTTCAGTAGCATTGCTAACCATGCTAACGTTACTTTTCAGTAGCATTGCTAACTATGCTCACGCCACTTTTTGCGTACTTTTCAGTAGCATTGCT
>NW_011367225.1:0-2149 GCF_000735185.1 Notothenia coriiceps
GCTCGGTAGAATTCCAAGTATGCTGGACATTGGAACAGTCCTTCGGCGGCACTCGATGACGTAGTATGCTTGAAATAGTGGCTCTGGAACAGCCTTCCTCGACATTGACAAACACCCGACTTATTGCCACTCACGCGTGCGCAGTTCGTACGTGCTTCTTGGCCGTCGGCTGAAGTCTTTGCGGTGTGTTCCAGTGCGAATAGGAAGGAAAGTTTCTCTAACTCCTACTGATTACTGAAAGCAGTTGTTGTGTGTATATCATGGAGATATTGGTGCAGTAGACCAAGAGAAAATTCCTTCAAAATACAATATATTCCATGGGTTCTCTATTTTGTTAGATTGTACACTGAATATCTTTTAGTTGTGCACTGTGTAAAGCTATTTGACAACATCATCTTAGGCTCTTGGAACATTTGGCCACATGTAAAACATAACCAACAGATTCATCAAAACACTAAAAAAATCCATGGCTTTTATCTGATAACTATGGAAATGTTAATCCTCCTTCCTCTCCACCCTCATCTTTTGACTTCTTATCTCTCTTATCTCTACTACACTCCTATCACTATTTCTTCTCTCACTTGACCTTCGCCATCTCTTCCTGTCTTCCTTAAATATCGCTGTTTACCTCTCTCCCTTCCTCTTCTTCCTCTCCCCCTCCTCCTCCCCCCTCTCTCCATCCAGAGGTAACACATCCCAGGCCACCGGCGCCGTCTCCGGGGAACGAAGCACCTAATGGAAACCTGGCGTCTGGCCACATACTGTAAATACCGAACAATTTATGGACAGCGCAGAGCGAGAGAGGGGAGAGGACGGATGGAGGGGAGGGGAGGGGAGGGAGGAGAGAGAGAGAGGAGTGCTGAGGAGATGAGGAGATAGGCCGGAAGCGGGCCAGCCAAGCAGAACGCCCCATTGGAGGCTCAGAGAGAAATTAAATGAAATAAAAAGTACAGTGAGTTGAAAGCCACAGTGAAACGGCTTATAGAGAAATGGAGTTAACAGGTGAAGTGATACAGGAAGAAGACACAAGACAATATACAAACAGTGTTGTTGCTGTACAGTAGAAAGCATTTAATGCACAGGCTAAATTCAATGGCTTCAATAAACTGTAATAACAGGGACTGGACATCTAGGGTTAATGACAACTGAACAGTGGCGAACCGTGTCTATCACAACTGGACCTTCTGTAGACACACCCCGCCGCCCTCCCCCCTTAGCGGCGTTATAATGTCCGTCTTTTCACTGAATTGTTGTCTTGAAAAGGGTACTCACAACAATTCCGCAACAACTTCATCTTCACCTGTTGCACTTGTCATTTCAACGTTAAAAACAATAAAACGGCATGAATTGCTTCGTTGCATTCATTCTAGATCCTCTGTCTCGAGCCGGTTAACTAGCGGGCCTTCTAGAGTAAACTGGAACCGAGGGAAACTCTGAAAGAATACGCCCATTGGCTACAAATCAATATATGATTGGTTGATCAAACTGTCAGTCCAAACGTGTACGCTCTCATTCAGTGCAACGGCCAGGGCATTCGATCAAGGATGTAGAATACCCTGGTTGAAGGATATTCTACTCAGAGACCCAGAACAAGATCTGATTGGTTGCTTTCTTTTCTAACACAAAACTACTGAAATGCGTAGTGCATGGTCCGAGAAGGACAAACAAATCAACGTAACAGTGTAATATTACAGATCAACAACACAGATAAGATTCTCATTTATTCATTTTATATACTTTACATTTTATTATATTTTATTTATATAATTAAATTGATTTTATGTTTGTTTTATCTGAGTGTTCCAAGGTATTCTCTGAATAACTTGAAGGCAACTGAGTGAACTCATACTGTCGATGGGGACTGTGTGATACTGTTGACAGCTTGGGAACACACCATAGACTTTGAGCTGATATTTTTGTTTAAATGAATATGACAGGGATACTTTTAGCTGCATTTCCCTTCATTAAACTGCAGAATGAAAATGAATGTGGCTGGAGTGTTTAAAATAACCCCAAATCTGTTATTTTACACATTGCTAATGTACCAAGTTGCTTTTTAAAGCTATTTCATTTTCGACTCCAACCTTGTGTGTATTATAATTAACACAGAAGATGAATCTTAAGCCAACTAAACGATAGGATTAGGATG
>NW_011367226.1:0-3423 GCF_000735185.1 Notothenia coriiceps
GGGGGGGCAGGTTGAGATTGACAGAGGAAAGTAGTGTGTGTGGAGGAAGATGGAGGAAAGGGGGAGGTGAAGTAAGAGGTGGGTGATGCAGGGAGAAGTCTCTTTGTTTCTGCCGAGAGTTAATATTCCAGTGGCTGGCTTGGCACCTCCACCTCATTTCTGTCTGCACATATTTACACTGGATAGCCCTGTATCCATGTTTTCCTCTGATACACACGCGCACACACACATGCATGAACACACACGTTGCTAAGGACGCTCTGTTTATAGGATCCACTCATATTTACTGTCCCCGCAGTAAAGAAAAGAAAAAGAACAAGAAAACAGTGCAAAGAGGCAAGAGAGGTTGAAAGACACACAGAGCTGGACAGTAGATAAATATCAGATTTAACAAACACAAGTTATATATTAAACACATATTATACTAATTTTCTGGTCTAATTTGTATTTAGTGTCTCTACTGTGGCTTATTTACAGGCTTTAATGTTCAAAAATATCTTTATTCTTAGTGTTACTGTTGTGATTTGACAACCTCTTAGAGATGTCCTGCCCCTTATGTGCAATGTGTTGGAACACTAGCCAATAGTGTGATGACACTATGTTAAGGAAGTTAACAAAGGTGTCGAATAGAGGAGTTTCGGGTGGGGGGAGAAGCTCCCTCTGGAGGGAACACAATGATTTTAGCCTTTGCAGACTATTTACATGCACAAAAACCTATAGAACACACTACATGGAAGGGAAAAAGCTCAATAGGGCCCCTTTAATTCAATACTCACAATGACTTTACAAATACTGCAGTGGATCCACCAGTTGTTAATCTGTTAATTGTTTATTTTTCATTTAGCGAGATGGAGGGGTCTTTTGCTCAACTCCACCCCCTGCATGCATGATTACCTACATAGGAACACATATTTAAAAAAAACACTGATAATAATTATATCCTTCAACTGCCATTTTTGGTAACAGAGAATAATAAGTAATCACTGCTCTAAAACGGTCAGACCCACATGTTTTCCTACTAATTTCATCAGATCACACAGGTGTCTTGGGGGTGCAACACCATTTTGGTTTCACTTAGCAGTTAAACATCCTTTAGACAAAGAGAAATTAAAGAGTATATAAGAATCCCTAAATGAATGTTCCAATAAAACGCTTGAACCGTTTTGGGTTATTAAGTTCTGTGTGGATTTTAAAGCTGCTTTGTCAAACCCCTTTTTAAGGACCAAACTGGGGCTTTTCTGCTTAGATTTCTTATATTTGTTAATTTATGAAATCTTTACAGCAGTGGAAGCAATGAAGCGATGTTAGGTGGGAGGATGTCTCTAGTGACCCGAACACCATAAAGCATTTATTGTCTTTGTTGTTGCTATTAGAGTGCAAACACACCAGCTGAGGTGTCTGTAGGGGGTAGAAGAAGAGAACAAGCACCCAGCGGGGAGGTGTAAAGCAAGGTCGGTGCCACTTATGGCCTGTTTCAGCGCCTATTTTATGGGTATTAAAACTGCAAAATAGGCTTTTAATGCAGGCCGAGACCAGATGTCAATGTTGTTTGGGCTGCTTCTCCCCTCCTGCCTCTCTGTGCACTTCATTAATCGAGATGTTAAAAGATTTATCCGTGTCTTCCGCTTTGTCGTTTTTTCCTCCTCTAACTCCTATCCTCCCTGTTGTCCTCTTTTGTAATTAAACGGTTCAGTATGCGGCCCTGTGTGTGTGTGTGTGTGTGTGTGTGTGTGTGTGTGTGTGTGTGTGAGTATGCATGAAAGCAGAGAGAGAGAGTGCTCGTTTTTTTCTCTGTCTTTTCCTTTGCAGCAGCTGCTTCTGTTCTGCCTTACCGGCCAAAGATTCCAACTTAATTAACACTAAATAATTAACAGAATAAACATGCTAAGCACATCAAACACACACACACACACACACACACACACACACACACACACACACACACACACACACACACACACACACACACACACACACACGCTCTTCCTGCATCATCTTGAGTTGGTCATCGAAGCTGTGGGAAGGACGAGACATTTCGTAAATGTTGGTAGAGAAGCTCGCGGCAGTAAAACAGGTTTATTTCTAATCAGGGAAGTAATGAATGTGCCTGATTTAGTCATTAATCATGTTGTACAGCAGATGTAGCAAACCGAAAAAATAGTATGTCTCTAAGGCTACAACTGTCTTTACATGTACCGGCTGACACACACATATTGCTTTAGGGTTCATGCTGGAACAAATAAAGGTGTTATGGTGCGTTCACACCGGAGGCAAACACAAATGAACTAAAAACGCTGTAGAGGAGCCGGGGCTTATCTCCCTGTACATAATACTGAAATTACCACTCTTGCTGCTTGGTTCATGTCATGAAAGTCACAAACAGCATCATGTCTAGGTTCAAACATCATCCGGTGTATTTGCTGTTTTTAGCAAGTATCAAGTCGGCTGAAGAAATCTTGTTTAATACAGTGGTATGAATCCAAATGTAACATATTAGGCAGTGATTTTGTTGCAATAAACTTATCGGAAGGATGCCGGACTAATATCATAATAATAGCTATTATAGTGCAAACCCTGAATTAACGCTTTGTCAGGTCTGTCCACATGACGACAAGCAAAAAACGCTTAAAACTCGATCAGGGCTAGGCTACGCTAACATTGTAGCTGCTCCCTTCACTCTCAAAATAACGTCATGTTAAATAAACAAACAGTGACTTTATTGTCCATGCCTCAGACAGTCTATATGGTTTGTACACATACATTTATAAACAACAATTTTGGTCCCTTCTGTTCAACTTAAACATTCTGAGAACCCCCCAATATGTAAAACATAAACATTATTCTTCTGCAAAAATAGAAAAAGCAGTCAAAGTGTCTTTTGAATGTGCTAGTTTCCAGCCTGAAAGTCCTTTCCCTGACTGGCAATGTATCAAAGGAGAACGCCACCTTTGCAAGCTGGTTGCCGATCTCCCCTACCCTTACATTATGGAATTTGGGTAAACAAATGAAATACAATTATCAACTCAGGGAAATTCAAAGGAACTCCATATTGTGACACGTCTCATGTGTTGGTTGTGTTTATTTTGTGTATCTTCAGACACTGGCAGTGGGGGTTTGCACATGTGATGTTCGCCTGTAAGAGAGCATGTCTGTGTGCACTCCAGAGAGCTTCATCAGAACTCAGTCAAGGGTGTCAAGCAGTGATGTGATCTGGTCCAGCAGTGTGAAACAAACACACGCGCGCACGCACGCACGCGCACGCACGCGCACGCACGCGCACACACACACACACACACACACCACACACACACACACACACACACACACGTCCCTATGCCGTGATTGTGTTAGCAGATTGCTGTCCCCAAATAGTGATAAATAAACGCACCCACACAAACACTAAAATAAATGGCTGTCTGGTGT
>NW_011367227.1:0-8206 GCF_000735185.1 Notothenia coriiceps
ACGGTTTGATTGGCTAGCGCTTGTACTGCCATATGATTTGATTGGCTGACGCTTCCGTCAAAGCTTGAAAAGTTGAACTTTTCTCAACTTTTGAAGCGATGCAACGGAACCACAATGCAGTTCGGCAAAGCCTGACGTCACCCCATTCAAAGTGAATGGGAAGCGTCTCCGTTGAAACAACGCACGTTGCCGTGTGGACGGGCCGTAACACTTTACTGTGCTGTTGTGATTGAGACGCTAAATGAAAACCAACGATAAAAAGTTGTGTTTGTTCAGGTTATGAACAGCCTTAGCTCTCAATTTAATTCAATTCAAAACCTTTATTTATTCAGGTGAAAACCCATTGAGATCATTGACCTCTTTTTCAATGGTGACCTGCTGCAAGTAGGTTCCAACATGAATACAAACATGACAGAAAAACAAAGAGGACATCATATGGCATATTTACATTGACTACAGTTTGTATAGCTAGTAGCATTTACAGATACCAACAGATGGCGATACAACATGATAGTGTGCTAAGTTAAGCGCAATGGACAGATTATTCTTATAGCCGTGTATAGAGGGGGGGGGGTCATAGTTACCGCATATCACAATACCATATTTTTTATAAAATAAACATCTATGGCCATGTGTCTACCACACAGTGACACAATAAACGTAGAGACTTGTATAGAACCATACACAATACGGTCTCTATTTCAGGAGATCATAAAGTGGCAAACAAGAGAAGACAGTGTGACAAGCCAAAAGCTAAAAGCCAGTAGCCAAAGGTGGGATGAAGAGCAGAGAAGAGGGGGGGAGAAGCTGAGAGAGAAAGATCTCTTTTCTTCAGGGTTTCTCTTTTATGGTAAACCTGACCTGAACCCAACAAATGTAGACTTTATGGGTGTCTTTACAAAGTTTAATGTTAACATTTTGTATTAAACAAGGATATAATAGTTGTTTATTAGTTACTGTACTTATTATTGTTTTTAATATAAAATATATCCCAAACAGATCTTAAGGGCTCAAACATTGCCAAGATATTTTTGAAGAAGTCAGTGAAAAAAAATATAGCTTAAAAATACTGTGTATTTCTCATGTACAAGGGAAAGTGCACTGACAAAGAGTGCATGATTAATGATGTTAGCAAGGAGTGCCCACTTGGAACCATCCGGCCCTACTGTAAATGTTGGGTTGTCCTTCCTTTAGCAGCGGATCCAGGAGTTTAGCCAAATGAGGTTTCAGGAAAATTAGCACCGGATCAGATGTTAAGCATCACAGTTTAGCTTTACCAGTTGAACATAACTGTAGTGATCTCTTTTTTTCTGGAAATGTGTTCTGTTTATTTAAAGAGAGGAGTAAGTCTTAACACAAATATCTAAGGCCTTTCTGCTCAGGCAAATATTATTAACAGTGAGAGGGGAAAAAAACCCTGAAAGGTGAGAGAAGAGATTATTTGGCAAGGAGATGATTTCACTGGAATGAGAGTTTTGTTTGGATTGAGAGAAAGGAAAAGCCGGTATGACGCACAGAATAGCAGCTCTTAGATCTGAATCCAACCAAAACAGAGCGTTTGTTTTAATAAATCACGGCTAAAAGGTAAATCAGGTAGATCTCAAGACAAACACTTGAAATCTTAACATCATACGCTGGAATAAATTCAACTGAGTTAGAGCAGAGAGTCTGTGGTCACTGTTACAGTATAAGGCCAACCTTTTAACATTTTCCATTTTTACTGTACGTGCTACACTCCAGCAGCAGGCCAGACTAAACATAGAGCTGCATACTTTCAATTTGGAGGGAAAAAAATCTCATATCCAATATATGCTTGTGTGTTAACGTAAACATTTTCTTTTACTTATTTCTAACAAATTCTAGACTTTTGTCATCACCGACTGCAAGTAAACACTACTTCTTGAAAAAAACAAATAGCATTCTCAGGGCAAGCTTGTATTATTCTTTTTTTTGTAAATGTTCAAATCATTTAATGGAATGGGACTGTCATTGGTCTTTTAAAAAGATAGAAGATAAGAACCTCTTCTTATTCAATTCAAAAACTGATCTTTTCTTAGTAATCATGCTCTTAAAATACATCAGGGAACCATCCACAAAGTGCAGATTGTACAAACAGGTCAGGTACTAATAGTCTGTGAGAAGACATTTGAGTTACGGACGTTACACAAATCAACTTTATGACTAAACTGGGGCTGTGTGAAACTGTTCAAGAATGCCCTCCCAGACAAATCCTGTACGAATAAATCTTTTCCAACTACAAAACAAGCCCGGTGGCACAAAGAAATACACACAGCGAGTGTGCTGTTTACATTGCAGTCCCTCGCTGGGTTCAATCATTGAGTGACAGTTTTTAAATACAGTGAGACACCAGCTCACTGTATAGGTTAAGACACTGGTGGTTTTGATGTTTTGTGATCATAATGAGAGAACGGCTTCCTCAAACAGAGCTAGGCTTAATTAACGCAAAAAGTTAGTTGGGCCAAAAATAGGTTTTGAGCTATAGGCTTAATTAGCGCAAAAAGTTAGTTGGGCCAGAAATAGGTTTTGTTGCCTGGCATGGTGCCTTGTTTGATGTAGGGTGTGGCTGCCACTTAAAGTTTTTATTACCACACTCTTTGTAAGCATCTTTTATGTTTATATTAGGAATATATGCATCATGTTGCGGTTCATTGCTGGGAGAACTGATGTGTTGGTGAACTTAAGCGTAACGCATTTAAATGTGTAGCAGCACTGTGAAAAAGCAAACATGTTCTTAGTTGTGCATGACGGGGAGAAGCTATGCCATTGGTACAATGACAAAGTCGAACCAATCTCAAATGTTTTCCTCTCTTTCGCACAAAATATAAAGTCATAAATGTCAGAGAAAGCAGAAATTAGAGCTATCCAGCTTTTGTTCTCGTGACATTCTTGTGTTGTGTCTTTAGCTACAGACTATGGGGGGAAAGAACAAGACTTCTGTGGCTGTAACTCTGCAGAGGCTCCTTAAAGCAGACTGAGCTCAATGGTTTCTAGGGAACACTGCAGAGGGCGGACATCCAATCTCAGAAAAAGAATGATAGAAAGCAATGAAACACAGTGGAGAACAAAAGGCTATCAGTGGAGTATACGACCGTCCTCGCCCTCATATCAGACCTTGTGCAAAGCAGAGAGAGATATTTATCTCCTCTCTAAAAACAAATGTAAATCAAACCGTGCATTTGAAACAAAACAAGAGTTGAATTTATTGGTCCAATAAGAGAGAAGAAAACTGGAGGAAAAGTATGGGCCTGCAAATATTTCATTTGCTTTTATCTTCCCTCTGTGAGAATGACACAATGGGCTGTGCACTTGTAATAATTTGTCACACACATGTCATAACGACAACACAAACAGTGGATGTAAGTGCTTGTGTGAATTTGAGCGTGTTTTTGTGTGTGTGTGTGTGTGTGTGCGCGCGCGTGCGTGCGTGTGTGTGTGTGTGTGTGTGTGTGTGTGTGTGTGTGTGTGTGTGTGTGTGTGTGTGTGTGTGTGTGTGTGTGTGTGTGTGTGTGTGTGTGACTGAATGTAGCTGCTTTGAACTCACAGTCATATGTTGGCCCTGGCCCAGGATCTCCAGCTGCTGTTGGATCTCTTGGAGCCTCCTCTCCTGCCCTCTCCTCTCCTTTATATCCTGCAGGGCCTTCTCTCCTGGCTGCGGGTCCCCATCACACTTCCAGCCAACCTCTGAGCCACGGCCCTGACACATAACAGACACGAATGGTTCTCAAAGGGAACAAACATCTAATATCACATGTTGAAGGGCTTATTGGATTCTCTCCTGGAGCTTCACTTGCAGTTTGTTCTAGGAAACTTTTAAATAGCAATCAAAATCATATGACAGTTCATCACGATCAATTCAAGTGAAAATGTGCCATTTGAAGAAGTCCATATACCATCATTGTTGTGTTTTAACGATGAACAGCAATCTTCTTTCCTGTTTTTTTACTGATTTCACAAGCACGTTATAAGACACGAGAAAGCCCAATACCTCGACTACAGCTCCAGTTCACATGGGGTCCAACATAAATCACACATTTTTGGCTTTGGTGCACTGGGTTTACAAAATGAAGACTGCATCCAATGCAAATGTTGAAACTGGGTCAGAAGGAAATGGGAGAGTCCTGCAGTGGAGGGCCTTCCACAGACAGCTGATCGTTGAGAGGCCTCGAAGAAGGAATAGCTCTGCAGACTTAGTATGATGAACAGCAGCTGATGGAAAAGGTGCATTATTGTTGCAAATCTAAAGGATACGTCAAATGTTCACATCCTAATGATGGAAAAACATGGCGAAGAGGACAACACTGTAGAACCTGACCAGTGAGCGACCTGTGGTACAGTCACAATTCTTCCTCTAAAAATATACAGATACTCTATAAAAGCAGCAACTAGATTGAAAAGATGGTTGGGTCTGGGAGGATGCTGCCAACCGCAGGACTCTTTTGGAGTGTCAGCCCAGCGCCATGTGGTTGGAATCCCCATCACTCTTGGTTAGTCTGGATGCCAGGCAGGCGTATGCATGATCTGATAATGTGGAAATGACGGATATTTGATAAAATGTCCACATCTCAAAATCAACTTGCGTACAGCAAAAATAGTAGGTTATCGGAGACGGCGGCACCCAGCTAAAAGCTCTGATTTACTAAATCTATTATGACATGTTTATGATGGGATGTAATCTTAGTTAAACCGGGGTAGGGGGTAGTTTGGTTAACTGGAGCCAGGATGTTCGGAGGAAGCTGCCTAAATAAATGATTCAGCCCTTGTTAATAAGAGAAACAGACATGCCTACTCCACTAATGCCACATGTTGCATTTACACAGACTTTAGGCTTATCTTTTAATATTTAAACCTTGGCAACAAAAAGAAGATGTTTCCTTACTGCGTGTGGCCTCACCTACCAGTGCCCTCTGTCTTCCTTTTAGGGAAATAATGACAGCTTCTATCTGAAGACTCTTTCAAGTGGTCGTTATTCAAGCCCTTCAGTTAGGATTCCCTCATCCAGACTACAAAAGACAGGACTACATCGGGATCAGACTCCTGTCGTGCGCCAGAATGAAAAACGCGGCGTTCCAACCAGGAAAAATTAAAATGTAAGTCTAGCTTTACCACTGTCCTCACACCACTAAATGCACGCTTCTAAAAAGCCCAAATCTTTGGGAGAAACCGTTTATTTAATTTGGAAACGACAGCTGCCCTACTTTTAAAAACAATAGATGGCAAACTTTAAAATTGTCTTCAGGGCTAAGCAGTGATAAAGATATCACTGACCAATGTTTGAATGAATTTGGCATGTCACATATTTTCTTACTAAACCAATTCTCTGTGGCTAAATGAACACCCCGTGAGTTCTGGTGAGTGTGAGGGGAAAGTCCACATGCTCTTTGTATAAACCTCACTGATTTGACCCTAATTACAGCAAAGGAAGAGCGCGGTGAAGTTAGTTTTAGGTTGGAAATTCTACAGATTTTCCCTCCAGATCCAGCAGAGTCTTCTTACTCAGTTTCACAGACTGTCAGCAGTCATTGGCTGGTTAGCTCACATCCGAGCACTCACTCGGGACCACAGGGCTTCACTTCGGGACCATCAATAAATTACTGTTTGAATGCCACAAAACCCATGTTATTTTCAAAACCTCCATGCTAAGCTGCTATGTATGTGGAATTATTCTTTTATATATCTGTTGTAATTTATTGTCTTTTATTGTGATTGTAGTAATGTGTTTTTATTACATGTACAGCACTTTGGCTCGACCAAAAATCGCTTTTAAATGTGTCTTATAAATAAAACTTGATTTGATTTATGCTAAAAGAATTACAATAAACTTTCTAAATGTTCAATACAATATTAATATAAAATAAAAGGTGGCCTAAAATATAGCCCAGGTTAGTCATGAAATGCCTCATTGATTTGGGGTCACTGTCACATGACATAGAGGCTATTGAAAAGATCAAGAACTAAAATAAAAACAGCAGAATCTTCATAAAATATTTAAAAAAGAAAACAATAAAATCCTTTATATTGGAGGCGCTTTCAGTTTGGACCAAAGAGGCAAAACTACCAATATTGCCATCCCTGATGCCACAGCAAATAATACTTTGTTATAAAAGTTGAATAACGACAAGCGGCCGAGATGGGTTTTCTCCGCAGGGTGGCTGGTGTCTCCCTTAGGGATAAGGTGAGAAGTTCAGTCATCCGGGAGGGACTCAGAGTTGAACCGCTCCTCCTTCGCGTCGAAAGGAGCCAGTTGAGGTGGTTCGGGCACCTAGTTAGGATGCCACCTTGGCGCCTCCCTAGGGAGGTGTTCCAGGCACGTCCAGCTGGGAAGAGACCAAGGGGTAGACCTAGGACCAGGTGGAGGGATTATATCTCTTCGCTGGCCTGGGAGCGCCTTGGGATCCCCCAGTCAGAGCTGGTTGATGTGGCCAGGGAAAGGAACATTTGGGGCTCTCTGCTGGAACTGCTACCCCCGCGACCCGACCACGGATAAGCGGGAGAAGATGGATGGATGGATATAAAAGTTTCATGCAAGGTTGATCTGCAGCACATATTGGTTCCAATGCTTGAAATGAAATGCCAAGATAAAACAGATGTGATATTTTTGGCAACCCTATAATACTGCTATGTTCATGTACTTGCTTTGACAACTGACAATTGAAAGCTGTATGAGCTCATAAGCGTTAACCTGACACAGGGTTCATTTTCTTTTTTCACTGAAGACTTGTAGCTTATAAGTTATTATTTGCAGCACTTTGTTCACAGTGTTCCTAAATATAAAAAGGATTAATCAGTAATAATAAATTAATGAAACACATTTAGATCAAGGCATTGGCACATTGTAGTAATGATTCACTTCTTGGAGCATACTAGGGAATAATGTTTCTTGGCCTTTACAGACTTCAGTGATTGTCCCAATACATTGCAGTTTCTTGAGCTTCCTCTTGTTGAATGTGCGATACCTTTGACTCTGGATGAGGTTACACAGAGTGACTTCCAGCAGAGACCAAGGTTAAGCTTATCTGAACATCAGCAAAATGCTGGTTATTGGCTCTCCTCAGAGTTGCCACTTGACATGATGTTTAAGGCAATGATCCCATTACCTTCTATCTGTTTCACAAGACCGCTGGGAGGCCACAAAGATCTTTGTTTTCTTCCAGATTGAAAAACTTGTCAAACATGACTTTTTGAGACAAAACTACGCCATTCTAATGATGAAATATTAAGTGTAAGCTTTAGACTTTGAGTTTGCATTAGTGCCACGAGTTGATGTAAAAGGCATCATTGTTGCTATTACGCTGACTGCCAAGTGCGCCATGAATGTTAAGAAAAATAGGAAAAGGTAATTCATTCGTGATATGACAACGCCCGAAGAGCTGTCCTTGTTTCACCTCAGGATCTGACTTACTTGCCCACAATAAGAAAACAGGAATGATTTGCCAATTGCTGTGAGCAAAGCCATCATTGGAAGACTGTTTAAATCAGATAAGTTTAATCAAGCATGCATTTGATTAAGTTGTTATTCACATCTTGTGATACACTCTTTGATTGGATTCTCTGCAGGAATACATTAACAATGACAACCACTAAATAGAATGATCTTATTAAGTGGTTGTTTGACACATCTGCAATGTTTGACTGTTGATTGATGTTCTGCTGATTTCCAAAAGAATAAAGTTGAAGGGAAATGTTTTCTCTGCTCAATTATCAAATGATCATCCAACATTTGGTTGTATCTATGCTGCGATTAGATCATTATAACAGCTGGATACTTTCAGGCAGATGTATTCTCAGATACATCAGGAAAACAAGACAAGCAATGAAAACCAGCAATTAGTTAACTCTTATATAAGTGTCCTTCTGCAATGTGTCTGTGATGTTGTGAGGTACGCGTGTGACGCATTCACATTACATTTGTTTGTTTCTGATAATCCAAGGCGTTATTCAATTCAGTAGTGTGTGTGGAAGGGGGGGGGGGGTGGACACTGTAGGACACTGTACATTGTGGAGGTGGTGGGAGACAGGAGAATGGCATCCAAGCTGTCCTCCCTGCTGGACAATGTGTCCCACCCCCTCCAGGACACCCTGTCTTCACTGTAGCTCCTTCAGCGACAGGCTGCTGCACCCCCGCTGTCTCACGGAGAGAAACCTTCCTTCCTGCAGCGGTCAGACTATACAACCAGCACAGCCCCTA
>NW_011367227.1:8244-9269 GCF_000735185.1 Notothenia coriiceps
ACACACACACACACACACACACACACACACACACACACACACACACACACACACACACACACAGACTATACACCCCTTGCCCATTGCACACACACCAACCAACTATGTGCAATATGTGCTATATGTGCAATATATATGTATGCCGTTAATAACTTTGCAATAGAGGGACGTGCACAGACATTTTGGGGGGCGGGAGCTCAGGTGAGAAAAAGGGCACTTCCCATAATCATTTATAAAAAATGTTTTAAAACAAAAAGTTAAATATAGTTGCACATCCTTGACTTACTGACCAATTTATTTTTATACCCTCACACTCACACACTTGTTTAATACTCAACAGAATTCGACAAAATAATCAGTTAACACAGAGACAATGGCCTTCTTTAGTATTCACAATGCACAATGCTAGTGGAGCCTCGCAGCGGCGGAAACCGTGCCGCGCAACACTAATTGCGCCGCATAAGCGCATAGGTGTGCCGCATTTGCGTCTCAGTTGAGGCTCCCTCAGCAAGGTTAGGCCCCCTCCGCAAGGTGAGGCCCCACGCAGTCTGCGTGATCTTCCTGTAGGCAGGGACGGCCCTAGTGTCTCCCCTTAAGTACAGTACATTAGCCTGTATGCCCATGATAAATGCTATAGTTAAACCTTGAGCTAACTTATCCATTAGCTAGTAGCCTACCTTAGTTAACTATATTTGTTTTTGTCTTCTGGCTAATTAGCTGTAAACTTGAGACACTGTCAGTTTAGTCATTTGTTCATCATCACTCACCTTCTGACAAGCCAAGAAAAGCCGGCATAACATGGGACAGTAAATGGGAGGTGCTGCTACCTGTCTGTCTGAAGTGACTGCCGATGTCCACACCGCTGTGCGCGAGACGTGGAGGGAGAGAGGGAGAGAGGGAGAGAGGGAGAGAGGGAGGGAGGGAGGGAGGGTAGAGAGATCATCGGAACTTCACAGTCTAATCTCCCGACCTGATAGTTTTATTTTGTATTCAATCAATATATTTTTAGAAAAGGAAACTGTGCG